>NC_133620.1:132474160-132609160 GCF_048593235.1 Sminthopsis crassicaudata
CATAGAAGCCATGAATTTGTTTGGGACTTCTGAAAACATACTCCAAAAAGCTAAGATAAATGGGTGACATTGTCTCATTGTTCTACCAACTTTGTTTGTTGAGTTGACATGAATATAATGCTATAAACAAGTTTCTCGGGGAGGAGGTGAGGGAGAATCATTACAACTTTTTAATTTGTGCTATCTTCTCTCTTTCTGTGGATGCTCAAATATTTAATGTTTATCCTGACTACAGATTACATATGCTTTCCATAAGCAGCATGAAATTATGAGCTATTAAAGTTTTTATGGGATGGTCATTGAATAGAGCCACAGCTAATCAGAAACAATATTGATATGAAGGTATATATATGTATGTGGTATATATACTTTCATATTATATTTCTTTAGCTCTATATATGAATAGACAGACAGAAGGAGAGACAAAGAGATAGAACTCAGTTCACATATAGCCTCAGATACTTAACACTTCCTAGCTGTGTGACTCTGGGGAAGTCACTTAACCCCAATTGCCTCATCAAAAAAAAAAAAGAAAAATAAAAAAAGAAATTATAAAAAAAAAGATGGCTTGATTATAGATTGGTTCTCAAGGCTTTTTCTGCTGACTAGAATGATTATATTATACATATTACTATACATACATAAATACAAAAACACAAAAGTGTGGAATATATATATATGTGTAAGTATGTCTCTGTGTATATGACTATTATGTTTGTATATACATATATAAACACATATACAATATACATATCTATCTATAAATATGTATAGATAGATATGCATATGTACATATATAGTCTCAATTCTAAATTTATCTATTTGAATTTATTAAATACTCACTAAATATAACCATAAATGGATATCCATTCCACAAGATATTTGATTATAACATATTCAGTTGAACAAATCAATGATAATAATAACTATAATCAATGATGATAATGATTATAGCTTTATTATCACAGCTAACATTTATATAGTGATATAAAATTTGCAAAACACTTTACAAATATCACATATCTTATCCTCACAATACTCCTAGGTGGTAGATGTTATTCATTTTACAGATGAGAAAACTAAGATAGACATTGTCAACTCTTAATATCAATACAAATTAGGAACTTATTTGTAAGTTATGGTTTTAGAATGTTGCTTTGGAAATATTGAAAAAATAAGTGACCTGTTCAGAATCATATTACTTATATTTATTAGGGCCTCTACATGCCCAATAAGCGTTGTGCCAGTTCTTGAAGCAAACCATTCTCGTAGTGAAATTAAATTGTGTGAGGTATCTAGAAGACAAGCAAGCCTTTAGTTTGAAATATCTGTTTTGATGTAATAGACTAGATCTGGAATCAGAGGACCTGGGTCTGCATCCTGAGAAGTCACACAGGGAGTAAGCATCAGAGCTAGTATTTAAATATAGATACTCTGACTCCAAAGTCAATGCTTTTTCTTTTTCTTTTTTTGTACTCTTCTGGTATTTTAAGTGTAGTATGGTGAGAAGAGAAGCAGAGGAAGAAATGAGAAAGTCTTGGCAGAAGTCCAAGTTTTGTGACCAAGCTATGTCTTCTATAAAATTTGGATCAGATGATCCATGAGATCTCTGCTACTTCTCACATTACATAATTCTATGAAAAGTTTCAGAGGATTAATGGGCCCCATCCTTCTCCTCTCCATCTGCTAGATTTACCTCCAATAAACACAACAAATGGGCATTTCCATTCTGAACAAAGAAAACATTAAGTAATTCTCCATACTGAGTCTACAGTCAGAATTACAGCATATTCTCCTTCCAGAGGGCTTCTATAAGTCAATGGGTGAGGGGGAGGGAGCCCACTGTTCAGACAAAGATCTATGGAATAGATTGGTGGCTTAATACCAGGTGTGGTGTTGATTTAACTTTACAAAAGTATGGAATAATTTTATACCTGCCAAAAGCCAAGTAGAAACTCTATACTGTGGACTCTTGTTCCAATCCCTAGACTTTCTTTCCTCTTACAAAATTGGCCAAGATGGTTTAGTGCTGTGCTATTGTCAAAATATTATGAGAACCCAAAGGAAGGCTCCTAGAATGCTGGAGAAAAGAGCTTACAGATTTTCTGCTGATAATAATAAAAAAGTTTTTTCTTCCACATGGTACTTAGACTATGATTAAAATAAAAGTTTAATGAACTTATTGCAGTCATGAAACTTCTAGCAACTAATTTATGATGGCATCATTGCCAACAAAAAAACATTGGCTAAATATTCAGTGGGAGGAGTGAGATTAGCCTTGGCTTTCTGCAAAAAATATTCATATAATTAGTTTCTGGGAATATTCAATTTGATAGCTACAATGATTAGACATAATATGTTCAGGGCACACAGATATTCTGTTTCTATGGTGATGCACGAAAATACTTTATGACTACTTTGGACAGATGTGACCACAAAGATAACTTTATTTAATGAATGGATCTTCCCTCTAGCTGGCTTCATTTGACACTGTTGACTACCTTTTCTCCTCAATATTCTCCTTTGTTTTTTGGGACTATTCTTTCCTTGTTTTCCTTCTACCTATCCGATCATCATCCAGTCTCCTTTGTTGATTCATGTTCTTTCTTTGTAGCACAAATCTAGCTGGCTCATAGAGTTTAATTAGTTTAGTAACTTTGGGGTATAGTTCTAAATAGCTTTTTAGAATTGTTGGACCAACTGATAACTCCACCAATACAACATTAGTATGCCTATTTTCTGGCAGCCCCTCCAACATTTTTGTCAGTGTGATGAGTATAAGATGAAACCCCAAAATTGTTTCAATTTGCATTGCTCTAATTAGTGATTTAGATCACTACTGATCAGAGAAATGAAAATTAAGACAACTCTGAGATACCATTACACACCTGTCAGATTGGCTAAGATGACAGGAAAAGATAATAATGAATGTTGGAGGGGATGTGGGAGAACTGGGACACTGATACATTGTTGGTGGAGTTGTGAAAGAATCCAACCATTCTGGAGAGAATTTGGAATTATGCCCCAAAAGTTATCAAATTGTGCATACCCTTTGACCCAGCCATACTACTACTGGGCTTATATCCCAAAGAGATCTTAAAAAAAGGGAAAGGGACCCACATGTGCAAGAATGTTTGTGGCAGCCCTCTTTGTAGTGGCCAGAAACTGGAAATTGAGTGGGTGTCCATCAATTGGAGAATGGCTGAATAAGTTATGGGATATGAATGTTATGGAATATTGTTCTGTAAGAAACAACAAGCAGCATGATTTCAGAGAGGCCTGGAGAGACTTACATGAACTGATGCTAAGTGAAATGAGCAGAACAAGGAGCTCATTATACACGGCAACAAAAAGATTGTATAATGATTAATTCTGATGGACATGGCCCTCTTCAACAGTGAGATGATTCAGACCAGTTTCAATGATCTTCTGACGAAGAGAGAGGACTGTGGGAACTGAGTGTGGTTCATAACATATCATTTTCACTTTTTTTGTTGGTGTTTGCATTTTATTTTCTTTCTCATTTTTCCTGTTTGATTTGATTTTTCTTGTGCAACAAGATAATTGTATAAATATGTATGCATGTATTGAATTTAACATAGATTTATACCATGTTTAACATATATGGGATTACTTGACATCTAGGAGAGGGTGTGGAGGAAGGGGGGAATTGGAACGCAAGGTTTTGCAAGGGTTAATGTTGAAAAACTGTCCATGCATATATTTTGAAAATAAAAAAAAGACTATTAGCGATTTAGAATATTTTGCAAGAGCTTTCTCGAGAATCACAGCCATTTAAAAGAGACTAATTTAGCTAAGTTTACTGAAAAGTTTAAAGAGATAAAGAACATATTATCTAAATCATGACGTGCTGTTAAAGAGGCAACCTACTGAGTTAATCCAGAAGTATATGAACATATATATTTATCTTGGAGAAGAATTACAAAGAAAATGAGTTGAGATCAAGACAAGGAAGAAGGGAAAATGCTGCATTGATTTGGGAAATTTAAGTGATTTCATCAAGATATGGAGCAGTAAGTCACAGGGTATACAAAGAAATTGCCTCTATAATTTCCAAGGTGGTAAAATGGGAAGAATGCTGAATATGGGACCAGAGGACATAGACGATTTGAGATTGAATTCTGGCTCTACCTCTTTATAACTCTGCAACCTTCTAGCTCAATTTCCACATTTATAATAAACCCATTTCATTTACAATCTTTTCATGAAATGATTCTGTTTCGGGGAATGTGGGATAGTATATGAGAGTCTCTGGGAATAGAGAGACTTTGAAAGTCTTAAGTTGTAAGTTTTGAGCTAGAATCTAGGCCTCAGAAAACTTTAGAAGTCATGACATTATAAGATTTGGAGTACTTTAGGTTTGGAAGACTATGCAGTTTTCCTTCCTCTTACGCTGTCCCATCCCCTCTGCTTTGTCTCTCTCTCTCTCTCTCTATTTTTTTTTAATAGATTAAAGGTTATATTTAGGATTATTGTGCTAAAATGACTAATGTGAAAATGTTTTGCACTATTGCATGTATAAAAACTATATAGATAGATTGCTTACTGTCTCAGGAAGGGGAGAAGGGGAGGGATAGAATTTGGAACTCAAAACTTAAAAAAAAAACCTAAATATTAAAAATCATTTTACATGTAATTGGAAGGGAAATAAAAAATTAAAAGGTATATTCATGTTTGCAGTGAATTTCCTTGGGAAGATGTCAGCACCTAAATCTAGAAGAAGCTATTTAATATTGTTTCAAGCCTCTCATAAATTCTAAATTCTTCAGGAATAGTCATTAAGAGATAAATTATTTAAATTTCACCAGCTTTTAATTAATAAGATTCTTCTGGCTGATGCCTCTGTCTGAATTATTAACATCATTAGTATTAGAAAACACATGCTTGTTAAATTCCCCAATGCACTAAATGATGGACAGTATCTAAAAACTTAATACTAGGCCAGGAGGGAAAAATCATGCTGAAAAAAGTATGTTGAAATGTAATGGAGATAAAATTAAAGTTCTGTGCTTGAATTAAAAAAAAAAAAACCTGTCTGCAAAATTGCCTTTCATGGGCTTGGTTTCCTCATCCTGGTTATATTCCTCTTCTGCTAACCTCTCTTGATGAGCATTCTAGTTATATTAATAAATTAGTTTTTATAAATGGAATATGTAGTAAAAACAGAAGTATAAACATTTCCTCATGAGGATGCTTTATTCTATACCACCCTGGTATCTGGGGAGAGTGAGCTCAGATTAAATATATTTTCTACATAGCATTGATCCCACCAATTAATTTCTTTCTTTTTCTTTCTTTCTCTTTCTTTCTTTCTTTTTCTTTCTTTCTTTTTCTTTCTTTCTTTTTCTTTCTTTCTTTTTCTTTCTTATTTTCTTTCTTTCTTTCTTTCTTTCTTTCTTTCTTTCTTTCTTTCTTTCTTTCTTTCTTTCTTTCTTTCTTTCTTTCTTTCTTTCTTTCTTTCTTTCTTTCTTTCTTTCTTTTTTTTTTTCTTTCTTTCTCATAATAGCTTTTTATTTTTTTCCAAATATATGCAAAGATAGGTTTCAACATTTACCTTTGCAGAAACTTGTATTCCAAGATTTTCTCCTTTCTTTCCTAGAGAGCAGACAATCCAATACAGGTTAAACATGTGCAATTCTTCTAAACATATTTCCAAATTCATCATGCTATTAAAGAAAAATCATTTCAAAAGGAGAAAAGGGAAAACATGAGAAAGAAAAAAAACAAGCAAAACAACAACAACAAATTTGAAAACACTATATTTTACTCCACATTCAGTCTCCATAGTTCTCTCTCTGGATACAGATGCCTCTTTCCATCACGAGGTTTACTGATCTCATCAGTTCCATATCCAAGTGCTTTATTGCTGCTGAATGAGCTCTCTTCTCAGCTGTTGAGAGGCTGGGTCTGGAAGGTCCCTCCTCAATTTATTGATTGATTTGCTAATTCCACATCAAGTGAGGGACACAGAAACTGCTAAAGTTGTAAAAGTATATAGAGTAGAGTGTGGTATAGGCCAGGGTCAGCCAAAGCACCACTGAACTTTCTTGGTTTCTATTCATATAACTAAAGATTCTGAGGAAGATTGACATTATCAGAAAGACCTGGCAATGGGATTTCTGCATATCCTAACTGGATGATCTTTAACTTCTATAGACATTTAGTAAATCCCTAATATGTGCAAAACACTATGCTGGCCACCAGGGAGGATGCAATAGTCACTAACCAATTAATACATACAATTCCTATATTTATGGATCTCATTATCCAATATACCTCTGAGGTCTATGGGAGCCATTGAAATGCACTGCAATTCTATGACACTCTGAGGTCTCTACCATTGTTGGAAGTGCTTCTGCTATGACTTTTAGGGTCTTCTCAAGCAATACTTGTCTCCAAATCAATATCTCTGAACTCCAGAGATAAGTGGAGTAGGAACCAATCCCACAAATTGGTTTAAAAGACCCAAAGGCAGCCTGAGCTCTTATTCTAAGAGCCCTAATTCAAACTTATGTATCTAAAAATGATATACACATTCTTGTCTGTTTATTTCTATTCACACTATTTTCCTAGCTCAGAATGTTACCCTATCTCCCCCAATCCACTTCTATCCTCTCCAATTAATTAAATCTTACTTTTGTTGTTGTTATTGGTAAAGGCCCAGTTCAAGTCCCCTAACTCTCTGTCCTTCCCCAGTAGCCTAGGATGGCTTCTATCTTTACATTCCTCTAACACTTCCCATCCCTCTAACACCTATTCCTTTGTCACTTAGCTTATTTTACTTTGTTATTATTCTTTTTTATAAATTTACCCTATCTCCTCAATTAGACTTTTAAATCTCTAGAGAGCAGGGACTATATATATATATGTGTGAGTATGTGTATGCCCACACATATATACACTCTACATGTATATAGATATTTTATATATATATATAATATCTTTGACATACATATGTATATATATATACACACATATCTTTATACACATATATATCTTAATATACATACATATTCATACACATTTTTATATATGTATATATCTTTATATACACATATATGCGTATATAGACACATATATACAGTACATATTTATATATGTATGTACATATATTATGCACATATACATTTATACATACATATACATATTTTTATATATGTATATTCATACATATATATCTTTATATATACACACATATACTTTTATACACACATATATATGTATATATATACATATAATAATAATGATCTCTAATAATTATCAAAATACCCTCAATAAATCTTCCCTCTCTCAAAGGACAGTATTTAATAATATATTCTGAGTATTTTTTTAAACATTCACTGAGAAGAGATGTGGTATATTGATTGGATAGAGAGCTTCCCTCAAAACCAGAATGGACTCAGGTTCAAGAACAACCTCTGAAATATACTGGTTATATGATTCTGAGCAATCTCTGTTTTTCCCCTTCCCCACCAGAACTCTAAGATTAAACATTTCAGATAACCTCACTGGTGAAGGAGTTTCCTCACTTGAATTTCCCAATAACAGTGAAATCACAGGTATAGTCCTTATCTTTAATTTTTCTAACCCCTCAATAGTCATCCATGGGTTTTAAAAAATGACATTTAGAGAAATGACAAAAATAACATTGAGAAGCCTTTTATCATCTCCTTCCATTCATTAGCAATAATAAGAGATATGTATATTTATACACACATATGTATATATGTATGTATGTGTGAAGTCCTATAGGTATTATGCTCACTTTATAAAATTGAGGGAAATTGAGAGTCAGAAATTAAGTGACATGGCTGTGGTCAAAGCTTGGGACTTGATTCCAAATATATCCCTGCTCTTCTTTCAGTATTAATTTCTCTATAATGCACTGTCCCTCTGATGACTTGTCTGCCAACAGACAAGAAAGTCATCAGAGCTTTCATAGAGCCAGCTGGTTTAAGTCATCTCTTAGCAATTGTTTCCTTTGCCCTCCTTGGCTCCCTGCCTGCTTATCACATGCATTACTTTTTCCATCTTTTGGAAAACAGCACATTCCTTTATCAAACGCCTTTGCATTTTATTCTTCATCTTTTGCTTTTTGGTTATCTTTGGCTCAGTCTCCCCCGACCAGTTGTTAATAAATACACTTCTGGAAAAAGTAAAATATACTGATGAGAAAATCCGTCCTAGGATTTTGTTTTGAGTTGTATGATGCAAGCTCTGCTGTCCCAAGAGAGCCATGATGTCACGGAATGCTTTTTGGTTATAAGTAGTCAAACTCAGAATCTCTTCAGGGAAGTTTAAGTGAAAAATCTAACCTATCTCAATGTGTATATTTATCTGAATTGGTTATAAAAAGTGACCATAACCTAGTCTGGGCTGAGATTGGGATGCTTATCTCTGCAGGGAGCATTGTATGTTTGGGAGCTTAGTAGGGACAAGATGAGAAAGCATATTCTTCTTAGTCTCTAACATTATCATTATCTTTTTTTCCTGGGGCTGGGATCTCAGCAGAAAGATGTCTGATAGGCATCGTGACAATATTTAATTAAGTCAAATTTGTGACTTTGACCAAGTCATTCAATCTCCCTGGATCTCAGTTTGTAAAACTATAAATTTTATCTATTTTATCTCTATAAAATAGAGATCCTAAATTATTTGGGTCATAGACATAAAGTTAGAAAGGGCTTTAGAAGACATCTGGAGTAATCCCTTCCCAGTTTTAGGTATGAAAAAACTGAGATAGAGAATTTCAGTGTCATTCCCAAAGTTGTACAGGTATTGCATGGATAAGCCAAGATTTTCTCCTAGGTAGTTTGATTCCAAACTCAGTAATTTTTCTCTACACCTCTAGCTCTAAATATATGATTTGTGATGTCTCTGGGACTCAAATTACTCATTTGTTAAAAAGAACAGATTGATAGATTTGTGATAAAAAGAGCTATCCCCATCTAGAGAAAAGATTATGGATACTGTGGATAACACTATAGTATTTTGTGTTTTTTTCTTTCTTATTGTTTCCCTTTTTATTTGATTTTTCTTGTGCAGCATGATAAATACAAAAATATGTTTAGAAGCATTGCCCATGTTTAACCTATATTGATTACTTGCTTTTTAGGGGAGGGAAGGAGAAAATTTTGGAACACAAGGTTTTGGCAAGCACAAATGTTGAAAACTATCTTTGCCTGTATAATGAAAAATAAAAAGCTATTATTATAAAAAAAGAACAAGTTGAAATAGATGACCTTGTAAGGTCCTTTCAGAATTAATAAATATGATCCTAAGATTTTATTCCTGATTGTGTCTTAACTAAAGGAATTGTGTTCTAATGTTGAAGGGATTACTTTTACATAGTTTGGAAATAAGAGATGATAGCTTAAAGTGTCAAAAAATGCTCCCACACTCCCTTCATGGAAGAATCCTCGTGGTTTGAGACCCAATGAAATCTGGCAAATGGATGTGACCCATTATAAATCTTTTGGTTGTCTGTCTTTCATCCACATGGTAGTATATACCTTTTCAGGATTCACTTTTGCAGTGCCAACAGCAAAAGAGACAACCCGAGTGGTCACTGAATTCCTTATCCAAGCATTTGCAATTATGGGTGTGCCACAAGAAATAAAAACTTCTGTGCACAGTATAAGATATTACACACTACTGGAATACCTTTTAATCCGCAAGGTCAGGCAACAGTAGAGAGAAGAAACAGAGACATTAAGACGCTCCTCCAAAAACAAAAGAAAGGGGGAGCCACAGGTAGTCCTAGGGAACTTCTAAATTTAGTTCTCTATACCATTAATTTTCTAATTTTTGACAAAGATGCACTGGCTCCGGCAGACAGGTTTTATGTCCAGTGCGAGCAGCTCCACTGTTCTTAGATAATCACCAGGTGATGTGGAGAGACCCAGAAAGTGGTGAATGGAAGGGACCAGATAGGTTAACTGCTTGGGGGAGAGGGTTTGCTTGTATTTCTTCAGCAGGAGAAGGAATCAGATGGGTATCAATAAGTCGTATTTGCCTTGTCCATCAGAGAAAGACAAAAAAAGAGCAAGACCTCAAAACAAAGGATAAAAATCTAAGAAACATCTGACAGTGAAAGAGCATGGCTAAGGAAGACTGTTAAAGAACTTTAAAATCAGCAGGAATCATTGGACTTCCTAACACAAGATGAGACTAATGGACAATGGACTTATGGACATTTATAAATTTTCAATTTATGATTATTTGATCATGTTATTTGTTATATACTTCTAGCATGTATTATGTTACTATGTTACTATGTGTTTATGTAATCTATGTAATTATGTGCAATACCTCCCATATTGATGGATTTATGTTTCAAGGTCATGACTATCCTATGTTCTAAATCAAAAGAAAGGGGGAGATATTAGGTTCTTACTAAATGCTAATGAGATAACGAGATATTAGGTTCTTACTAAGTGCCAAGTCAGTACTTAACAATTCTCTAGTTCTGGCCTTTACTGGGAGTTTTACTTGTGAACTCCTGGGGAGGAGCAAGTTCATTGGTTGAAGTAATTTTTCCCAGAAGCCCTTGCATTATCCCATGCCCATTCTCTGGGAGGATAAAAGAGGGCGGCACTCCAGAGAGAGAGAGTGTCTTGTCTGGACCAGACTTGAGGCGGCTCTCTGCAGGAAGGGAAATCATTACTCTGCACTGTGTGGAGACCACGGTTCTCTACAGGAAGAAGAATCTGTCTGAGAGATTTGAGTTGACACAGCAGATCTCCTCCCAGAGAGCAATCGGCAGTTTCTGGAGACAACAGCATGTTACAATTTTCCAAGGCAGATACAGCTACCTTGTACAATCTGGGCCACTGAACATGGTAGTAGGTCCAGACTGGGAAAGCCAAAAGAGGATCCAAAGTGGCTATATACATTGCAGCCTTGAGGGGTCCAAATTTCAAAGTTGGGATGCAGACAATCCCTTAATAAGAAAGGGGATCTTTTAAACTTTAATCCAGTTTCCAGTAGCAAGAAGTTATTTGCAGAAAACAATACCATTTCTCTTGCCTAGAATGTCCTACTCCTCTTTTCAGCTTAACACTTAAAACACAAAATACTAATGAATTGTTGTTACATTGTTCAAATAGCTAATTCAAGATCTATATTTTCTAGTAAATTAAAGTTTGGTTTGGAGGACCTTTCCTACATGGCCAAGCTGAAATCTTACTTCTCTGATGCATTCTGTCCCAGCCAGTCTTCAAAGATCACATTATTTTCTAGATTCCTGAAGCATCTTCTTTCTGCATCACATAGTTGATATTTAACATAGATGCCTTATAGCATCGGTCATCTTTTGCAATATATGTCCTGTTTCCTCAATTAAGGTTATGATTCTGCAGAGCAGGAACTAATTTTTTTATTTATCTTTGGATCCCCAATTCATTTCAAGTTAAAAATATTATTATGCAATTATGTGCAAAGTAGAATGAATGCTTTTGAATAATAATGTTGCAGAGCACCTTTGAGAGTTCCTTGAACAGCAAAGAGATCAAACCAATCAATACTTAAAGAAATTATCTGATTATTCATTGGAAGGATAAATATTGAAGCTTAAGTACTTTGGCTACATAATGAGAAGATAGGGCTCCTTGTAAAAGACCCTGATGTTGAGAGAGATTGAAGCTGCTGTGCTACACACTTTTCAAACATCATCTTATTTGATCCTTACAACAATCCTATGAAGTAGATGCTATTATTATCTTCATTTACAGTTGAGAAAACCAAGGTTTAAGAGACCAGATCTGGATCATACAGTTAGTATCTGAAGCTGGATTTGAACTCCAGATTCAGCACTCAATCCAGTTTTTCATCTATCAGAATACAAGATGATTTCTGGAGAAAGAGAGAATTTGGGAGATCAGGAAAGTTCTGTGTAGTCCCTTCTCCATCCCTAGCAGAGGTAACCGCTTATATATGTGCTGGCCTTCATGTGCCTTACATTGGATCTCATGTCTCTCCAGATGTCACTTCTTTCCCTGACTATAGGTGTTCTGGGTTGAATAGAAATCCTAAAATAGATATTTCCAACCAAAATGGCTGCCTCATGGATCCAAGAGTTCTGAAGTCATTAAAAGGCTCGGATAACTGATGTGGGAGCAAAGCTTTGTGAAAGAGAAGATGGTCACTTTTAGGAAGATGAGCCAAGCCTTGACTTACCAGAAAATATGGATCTTGAATTAGTTATTTGAACAAAGCAGCATCAGGGTAAAATAGTAAATACCAATTCATCAGAGTATTTTATGTTTTAAGTGTCAATCTCCTAAGAGAATGTAATAGGAATTATTATTTTGTGTTTTCAGCATTTGATAACATAATGATGATTTTATTTTTTAGCTTGCTTTTTGTGATGAAGGAAATAAATAGCTGTCCTATACTCAACCTACTTTGTACATATCCATCCCTTTGAAGAATAGCCTAAATATGAGTTATTCCTAAACTCTGCTTTATATATTTCCCTCAAAGTTCCCAAAGTTGACTGGCTCTAGGCCAGTTGATTTGTTCTATCTATGTGATACAAATCATTTCCTACTGTGCTGTGTTAAAAATCCAAGTATTCTCTCTATTCCTTGTATGGCTCATCTACTTGTTGTACAAAATTTAAAAGGGGGAAGAGATGGGTAAAGAGGTCATTGAATATCAATCAGCCAATCAGTAAGCACCTGCTAGATGCCATTCCCTGTATTAAGCGCCAGGGAGACCAAGACATAAATGCATCTCTCTCTGCCCTCACCAAAGAAGCACAGCAAATAGAGCACAAGACCTGAAACCAAGAAATCTGGAGTTCAATTCCGGCTTTAGCCACTTACTAACTATGTGACCTTAGAAAAGTCATTTAGTTTCCTGAGGGAAACTGTAAAATAGGGGCAGTAGCAGCACCTACCTACTAGGACTGTTGTCAAATGAATCAAATGAGATAATATTTGTAAAGAGCTTAGAGCATTGCCTGGTACTTAGTAAACCCTTGTTTCTCTTCTTTCCCTCCTCAAAAAACTTATTCATTCAATTCAGATTGGTGTCTTATTTACTACTCTTCAAAAATTGCCTAGAATAATGAGAGATTAGGTGATTTGTATAGGGTTATACAGCCTATATATCAGAAATAAACATAGGTTTTCCCAGATTTCTGGCTCACTCTATCCCACTTAACATGCTATATATTATCCCACATAACATGCTTATATCCTATATACCAATGCTTCTTAAAATTTTTCTCCATGCTATTCCTTTTCACTCAAGAAATTTTTACATGAACCCAGGTGTATGGATATATAAAATGAGTATGTATATCAAACATTTACTGGTAATAAATTATGAAGAAATTTATTTTAAAACAGTTCCTTGGTATATGTATAATTTTACCATTTATTAAAGATGAAAACAAATTTTCATGCTAATGAGATGGATATGCTTGTTTATTTTTATATAAAGAATTAAATCTTGGCAGAATATTCAATACCTTTTACTATTTCCAAATTTTTCATAACCCCACATTTAGTTGTACAACCCCACATGGAATTGTGACCCAAAGTTTAAGACGCTTTGCTATATACTAGCCTACATACCATACTTATATCCTACGTACCATGCTATATATTATATTATACAAAATATGTACCATGCTTGTGTACCATATACTGTGTTTTATATCATGCTCTCATACAAAATATATACAAAATAAAAACAAGTTAATTTTGGAGAAAAAGAACTAAGAGTGAATAGGAGGCAGGAAAAAGAGTTAGTAAAGAACTTATGAATAATGGTTGTCTTCTTATTAATCCAAAATTTTATGGTGTAAAGACTTTTCTTGCATGTAATTCCCAGATATATGTTTGATCAGGGCATTCTATTTCCATTCTATACCTTTTTTTCATCATTCACATCACACCCATTGACAGCTCAACAATCATGAGGCAAATCCTAAAAGCCAGGGCCACCATGATTTAATTAACAATTTGACTGAAAACTACACTTTGAATTCCAGGCTGAATATTTGAAATAAATGTTTTCATAAAATTTTTCATTGGGTGGATCCCTTATGAAGACTTGTAACATATATATATATATGTGTGTGTGTGTGTGTGTGTGTACATATATATATATATATGTACACACACACATATAGATAGATAAATAGATATGTAAATTTCTTTTTTCTCTAAGATTTACCATTATATAGCTTTGAGGTAAAGATTAATCTCCTTAAAGCATTAAATACACAGGATAGCCCCAAAGTCTCAAATATAAAACCTTTTAAAATATGTGAGCTTCCTCCAGTATTCCTAAGCCAGCCTCCTGGTGTTCTCAGAAAGAACTAGCTTAGCAAGAGGTACTCTTATTGATTGGCCTGAGAGTGCTAGTACTAGTTCTGTCCTTGATTGACTTTTCTGGTCCAATGGACTTCTCTGTACTACTACACCATACTCCAAATTATTATAAGGAAAATGTAATGCAACAGTTTATAAAGGTGCTCTTGAAATACTTGTAAAGTGCAATGGGATTTTCCCCATAGAAACTTTCTTTGTAGGTTTTCACCTATAATTTTAGGTCAGTTCAGTCCTTGGAGCCAGAAGAATCCATTATGGACATTTGCAAAATAATACTGTATATACTGGCCTGTGAGGGATTTAATATTGGTATATTTGTTTTTCAAACAAAGACAAGAGGAAAAACCTACTAAAAAGCTCTGAATCTTTCATGTGCACAAGTCAACTTTCAACTATGAATAATTCAATATTTGGCAAAATACTGTTACATATAATTAACTCCATAGGGACAGCTAATTATGGATATAGCCTAATTAAAAGCACTTTCTTGGACCAAGAGATTCATTGAAAGACAAAAGTTAATGAATTTAACAGCTAAAGTTTTTAAAAGGCAACTTGGTATAAGGGATCTATGGTAGTTTGAAGTACATGGCTCCTGATCTAGCAGGATCACATATGTCCTTCTTCACTCTTTATAGTCAATTATGTGTCTTCCTGGACCATAAGTTCCATCACTCAATCAACAAGTATTTAAAACATTTTTGCTATGGACTAGATACTATATTAAGTTCTAGGAATACAAAGATAAAAATCAGATAGTCCCTACCCTCTAGAGTTAGCATTCTGTTTGAGGAGATAGCATGTAAATAGATAACTATATACATATATTCAATTGTATACTATATATATGTATTCAGGTTGTTGAAGGTTTTAAAATAAAATAATATATAGGTGGCCGATAGTTGTTAGGAAGCCATTAGAACTGATTAGGGGAATGACCTATGCTTTTGGGATATTTTAGCAACTGTGGGGAAGATGGGTTATAGAGAAGAGGTAATGGAGAGAAGATGGATTATAGAGATGTGGCAGAGAGACCTGCGTGACTGGAAACATATGAGAGATGTTGGGGTGGAAGACTCAATCAGTTTTGGCAATTCATGGGTATATTTAGATATAAGAAAGGAGCAGTAGATGACTGAGGTTGTAAGTTGAGGGTGGTTGTTCCTTCAGCAAGATCATGTAAGTTTGGAAGAAGGATGAATTTGATAAAAGAAGATATAACTTCTATTTTGGACATGTTGTGTTAGAAGTGTCTATGGGAAACCTGGTTTGAAATATTCAATAGTGGGACTGGGACTCAGTCCACAAATGCAGGGACTGTGCCCTAACTAAACTTTATATCTCACCCAGCACCTGGCATAGCTCTAGAGTAAATGTTTAACACATTCTTTTTGACTAAAACTGAAGGCACCAATTCTCTTTTCTTTTCAGGAGGAGTAGGGATAACAAAAGCTTTCTAGTATGTGGGTTTTCTCTTGTGGATTTAACTGTGCCCTTAAACTTTGGATTTCTCTCCCAGGATCAGGTTCCACCTGAACCACTGCCTATAATTGTGGGTGAATAAAAAGTGATTCTAAGCAGCCAAAAATTCAATAGATCTTTTTCTGTAAGATGAAGAGATTGGGATATAATAACCTCGAAGATTTTTTTCTATATCTTCATCTACAATCCTGTGATTCTCTTTTATGTCATACCCAACCTCAATGTACTAGATATTTGTAAAACAAACAAGCAAATTAAAAATCCCAAATCAGTAATTTTTAAGGTTGCTTTCAGTTCTTTGTTTTTCTTTTTCTGCAAGGTAACTGGGGTTAAGTGACTTGTCCAGAGTCACACAGATAATAAATGTGAAATGTTTGAGGCACACATACAGACACACATACACTCAGGTCTTCCTGACTCCAGGACTGGTTCTCTATTCACTACCTCTTTTAGTTCTAAATATATAATGCTATAATTATTTGATCATGAAAATGATAACCACACTCAGGATGTGTCTATTTCTACAAATACATACATACATGAACAAGTCATTTATATTAATGCAATCTAAAATCTTTTATTTTAGCACCCACTCATTTGAATGATTATTTTTAAATTCTTAAGTGGTTATTTGGGAATGTTATAGATAAAGCTTTAAAGGATCTTAAATGAGTCCAGCTATGAAAAAAAGTCAACTTCACTGGGTTAATCCCTATGAATACTTTTGAAAAATTAATATTACTCTGTGAAGTGATTCATTGTCATCATGCGTCTCTTGTGCTTGGATCATTCTTATTGGCCAGATTTGAGAAAGTTGTGTTAAGCTCCATTGCGAACCACCCACCCTAACATGCATTACCTCAGTGCAAGTAAATGAGATAATTATTTGGTTATGTGTCCCTTAAGGACTGCCTGGAGTTTGAGCCTAGGAACCTTTAGTTTAGCATGTTCAAGTACATTTTTTGTCTCTTATTAGGATGATTCTTTCACTAGAGCCTTGAAAAGTCCCTTAGCACAGATCTAACCTCTACAACTCTCTTTCTTTGCAGGTGCATTTGATTTGAAAAGAATTAAGGGGGAAAAAAAAGAAAAGAATTAAGATAATTTTTTTTCCTTTCTTGGCTCCCTAAATTTGAATTGCAAAGCTTTAAGTGAAACTCAGCACTAACTTTTAGAGCTGAAGTAAAAATAGAAGATATTCCGACCAGAACTTCTAAAATATCTCATTTTATTTTGTTTCCTTGATTAGAAAGTGAGCTCAGAGGGAGCAGGGCCATTTCATTGTTGTCTTTATATTACCAAGAACAATGCCTGCCATGTAGTTGACATCTGACAAATATTTGTGGATTGATTGATTGATTGATTAATCAGATCCACAGGGAAGACCTTTTTTTTTTTTTTTTTTTTTTTTTTTTTTTTTTGCCAGGGGAAGCTCTTTTTAACATTGACACTTGCACACACACACACACATATGATAAAACAGCTTGTGTTATGGAATAATTTTGTTTTATTGATGTATTTTTAAAATTTCACATTTATTTTCAAATATATCCCTACCTACTATCCTACTCATTGATTCTTTTCTTGAAACAAACATTTGAAAGAAATAAAAATAAAAAAATAGGTCAGGTTAATCAATAGATACAATTGCTTCTGACTGTGTGTGCAACATTCCATACCCCCAGATGTAGTGCATAGAGCATTGGGCCTGATGTCAAAAAGAGCTAAATTCAAATGTGGTGCCAGACATTAGCCATGTGGCCTTGGGGCAGGGTCCCTTTGTTTGCTTCAATTTCCTCAACTGTAAAATGGGGATAATAACACTACCTACTGCACAGGATTGTTGTGAGGATCAAATGAGAAAATATAAATGGCACAGTGGATAAAGTGCTGGATCTGGCTAAAATCAGTTCAAATTTGACCTTAGACACTTACTAGCTGTGTGATCCTGGGCAAGTCTCTTAACTCTGTCTCAGTTTCCTTATTTATAAAATGAGCTGGAGAAAGAAATTATAAACCATTTCAGTATCTATACCAAGAGAACCCTAAATAAGACCATAAAGAGTTGGACATGACTGAAATGACTGAACAACATGGTAGACTCTTAATAAATCTTTATTTTCTTTGTCCTTCCTTTCCCACTTCTTCAATGAAAGGGAGGCAATATATTTTCTCAACTTTTCTCCAGAACCAAAATTGTTCATCATCAAAACATTGCATCTATGCAGCTTCATTTTATTGTACTTTCAATTTACATTGTTGTGGTCATTATGTGTATTGTTTTCTGCTTACTTCATTTGGCATATTTATCAGTTTTCCCATGTTTCTCATATTCATCTTTTCTTACGGTACAATTAAATTTCATCACATTCATTAATCACAAATTTTCAACCATTTCTCATTTGAGGGGCACCTACTTTATTTTCAGGGTGTTTTTTGCCATAATTAATTTTTGTTTATATGGAAACTTTATTTCTGTCTTTTGTATTCCTTAGGATACATATCTAGAAGTAGGATCTTGATCAAAGGATATGAACGTTTTAGTTTTAGTTATGTTAAAAAACATAATTCCAAATTGATTTCCTGAATGACTGCATTGATTCACAACTCCATGTATAATATATTGGTGGGTCTGGTGTATGGAGTGTTCAGGGAAGACTAACACCTCTAATATGAAGGCTTGCTGAGTCCTTTTCAGGGCTGTTCATCTACCTTTGATGGACACCTTTACCCAACTCTCACCTATCTGCAAGAAGCTATGGTAAGCACAGTGGATACACTCCAGGAAACTGTCTCAGCAGATGGTCTAAACCAGATTGAGGATAATCAACAGACCTCAAATCATGAGAAGACGTCTCCTGCAGAATGGGTAGGTAAGAACATTTTTTCCCCTAATGGCCATGAAGGCAGCTAAAGCAGGTACTATGGCACATCTAGAGCTTAGTCAAACATCAAAGATGCCAAGGTCATCCACTGCCTTCTGGTCTGTTACCAGTCATTTTGACTTTTGGCTTGCCATTAGATTTAAAGACTTTGAAAGAGAGAAATTAAGGCTGATGACTTTTTGTGACTCTGCCTCACTTAAATCCAAATTATGCAAGTCAAGACATCTCTCTGTGATATCACTGTTCTTCTTCAAAATGACCAAGGACAAATGACAAGGACAAGGATGCTTATCATATAGCAAATCCTCCAATATGATGGACATCTTTTGTCATCCATGCCAATTTGCTGGATAGGAATTGAAGTTTTAGAGTTGTTTTGATTTGCATTTTTCTTATTACTAGTTATGGGAACAATTCTTCATATAATTGTTAATGGTTTAAAATTATTCTTTTGATAATAGTTTATTCTTATCCTTTGAATATTTACTTTTTAGGTAATGACTCAGTCTTAAAATTTGTGTTAATTTCATTTATATATTATATGTATATATATATACATATTTGTGTATGTATATATATATACACACATAAGATATGTGTATATATACATCCATGTGTATGATACACACACACACACACACACACACACACACACACACACACACACACATATATATATATATATATATAATCAGATCTTTTTTCTGACTTGATATTTTCCCTTCTGTCCCCATTTTTGTACTCTTCTCTATCCCTTGGTTAAGGATTCTTCCCCTTAACCATCTCTGTCCATTTTCTGTTGATGTGAACTTTAATATTTATGATGAATATCCATTTGAGCCTTTTTCTGTTATATAGTGAAATGTATTGGTTTGAACCCAGTTATTTTCAAATTATCTTAAATTATCTCAGCAATTTTTGTTAAATGGGAAATTTTTCATTCATTCAAAAATATTAAGTACCTCTTATGTGCTAGATGTCATGCTAGACGTTGAAGATATTGAGATAGAAATGAAACATTTCCTACTTTTTGGGGGGAAAACTACATATACATAAAAATTCTGCTGGAAGAAAACAATATATACAAAGAAAATTAAGTGTAAGTAATTTTTGTTCTTGAGTTTATGGAATAATTGATTATTGAGATCTGCTTTTTGTTTACTTGTTCCACTGACCCATTTTTCTATTTTTTAACCACTTGGAATTTTTTTTCTGAGGCATTTGGGGTCAAGTGATTTGCCTAGGGTCCCAAAGCTAGGAAGTATCAAGGTCTGAGGTCAGATTTGAACTCAGGTCCTCCTGGCTTCAGGGCTGGTGCTCCATCCACTATACCACCCAGTGGCCCCAATTTTTGATGATTATAACTTTATAAAATAATTTAGAGTGCTAAAATACTATTTTTACTTCATTCTCTTTTATTATTTTCCTTGAAATTCTAAGTTCTCTCTTCCTCTAAGTGAATTTTGTTACTATTTTCTCTAGTTCTAAAAAATTATTTCTTGACAGCTAAATTGGAATAGCACCAACTTTGTCAATTAATTAAGCTAGTATTATAATGTTTATTGGGAAGTTAGAGGTATAGTATAGAATGCTGGGCCTGAAGCCAGAAAGATTTATCTTCTTACTTATTAGCTGGGGGATCCTGAGTCACTTAACCCTGTTTGCCTCAGTTTCTTCTTTTGTCCAATGAGCTGGAGAAGAAAATGGCAAACTACTCCAATATCTTCCAGTATCAACAAGACCCTAAATTGAATCATAAAGATTCAGATATGATTGAACAGAAACAATAATTTTAATTACAATGGTATAGCCTATTCATGAGCAATGAATAATCTTGCTTTTTGTCTTCTTTTCTTTGTTTAAAGAGTATTTTGTTATTATATTTATATTAGTATTAAGTGTTTCCTGGTAGATTGCCTTCCAGATATTTTGTTCATTTTTATAATTATTTTGAATGAGATTTTTTTCTTTTATTTCTTCCTAATTTTTTAATGGCTACTCAGGAATCCTGATACTTCATATCCTGATACTTTTTACTAGAACTATTAGTACAAATTTTTCATCAGACATTTAATAACTGTGTGACCTTGGGCCAGTCACTTCACTACTTATATAATGGTATTATGTGACACCTACCACATAGATTGTAGAGAGGATCAAATAATATAATAATTGCAAAGTGTTTGGCACATAGTAAATGTTGGATAAGTATGTACTATCATCATCATTATTATTAGTTTCTTTCTGATTTTTTCTTCTGATATTTTTAAGTTAATGCCATCTGAAATTAGTGATCATTTTCTATTATCTTTTTTAGCTTTATGCCTTTTATTTATTCTCATCTCACTGCTATTTTTAACATTACTAGATCCATGTCAAATTAGAGAGTGGAGGTTCCATTGTTCACTCATGTATTTGTTAGAGAAACTTCTAATATTTCCCTATTGGATATAATGCTTGCTTTGGCTTTCAGATATATAGTTTTTTTGTATTAAAATAGCCTTCTATGCCTATTCATTTTTCATGTTTTTGGCGTAAATGAGTATTGCTTTTTGTAAGAGAATTTTTTCTATATCTACTGATATACTTGTATGGTCTGGGTTGTTCTTGAAATGATTAGTTATGTTTATCTTTTTTCTAAAATTAAGCCATCCTTGCATTCTTGCTATAAATTTGAACTCAATCATAATAATATTTTGGATAGTTTGGAATTATTATTATTAATTATATTAATCAGTCATTTAGTTCAACTCTTTTTCCCTATGAAACATTCATCAACTGCCTTTTCCTTAAACACAAGGATGAGTACATCCCTTTGGTTCCCTTTGGTTCTTCCCACTGCCCCATATAACATTCTGACTACCCTTTTGTAATTCCCTCCTCAAGGATAATATTCTTGTTGCTATTTTATTTTATTATTATTATTATTTGAGTTCAGGCCTGTGTTTTTGTCTGCTATAGAACTTAAAGGATGGAAATTCCTTTCACCAATGTAGATGGTCAACTATAACAGAATATTATGAAGTCAAGGGACATTGTTAGGATAAAGTAACTGACTCATGAACACTCACAAAAATTGAACTTAGATCTTCTTTTCTATAAGATGAGCTTGTATAAAATTGGATTTATCACCTGAATCTTCTCTAATCTGATTCTCCTGTATTTACAAAGCAAATGAACAATGGTTCTTTCTTCGCAGATCTCATTCCCAGCTTGGAGTGTTTCTTTACTGTACCATTTTCTCTTAGGACAAATCCTCATGACGTTAGGAGAATAAATTAACCATTATCTCTAAACATCAGGCTCCTGTAAAATGTTTCATCAATCCTTTTTTCTTTTTTTCCAAGCCAGGTGGCCTACTATATTGAGGGAATTTCCTGACAAAAGCTTTTCAGTTGGCTAGCTGTGAGATATCTACCTTTCCATTCTGACTTCTGCCTACATTCTTTGTGGTTCCTTAGAAATAAACATGTGAAGATGGGCAAAAAAGTCAACTGAAGCCAAACACCAGAGGTCATTATAGAAATGCTTTTCTTCAAGAAGCATAACCTGAGGCCAAAGGTAGTCATTCAGGTAAGCTCCTTTTCCAGACATTTCCAGACTCAATAATGCAGTGCATCAAATAACCAATTAATATACAAAATGTTGACTTCAGATCAGCAGCTTTAGCTTTAAGGGTTATTTCTATCATCCTGAAAGAGTTGTCTACTCTTGTGAAAGAAAGAGCTGCACTCCTCACTCCCTGGTGCCTCACTGGAACTTCCTTGTATATGCTTATCATTTTTTTTCTTATAAAATCATGAAATCATAGGCTCTTGGAGTTGCAAGAGAATAAGAAGTCATTTATTAACTAATTGTACCTGAAGAAGAAATCCCTTCTCCAACCTTCCTCACATTACGGTCATGTAAATTTTGCCTAAAAACCTCTAGGGATGGGGATCCCCATTGCCTTTTGAAGCAGCACAAGATCAGGGCTAACGTGGGGTCAATGGCTTTTTCTACACTAGAGTATTCAGGAAGCCCTTCTCTGCTCCTACCTGACAAACTAAAGACTATATATTGTTTAGCTAATAAGCCACAATTTGGCTAGCAATTAGCTAGGAAAAATTTTTTTTTCTGAAGTCTTAGTTGTGGAGTTGCCAATATGGTTTGGAAGCTCTGTGAAAATCTCCAGGTGTTCTTGAACCTTATAATGTTGAAATCACCACAGGGTATTTAAAGGGAACTCGACGCCCTATAAGTTGCCAAAGGAATGTTGCACCTATTCTTAGGATGAGCCAGAGAAGAATATATGAGACAGTGTTGATGGATAATTTGGACCTAGGGAGCTATCGATAGAGTTTCCAAGAAATACTCGCCAGTTTTCTCCCCAGCACATTAATCTTTAGAAAAGATTCATCTATAGGTCAAAAACAAGTCAAATATGAATTGAACCTATGAGCAAATTGCTGTAGGGTATGATTGCTGAAACCTGAGAAGTATTTTTCCCAGTTGCCAATTCAAAACATAGTTAATGAAACAGACTCCCAAAAGGTTCTGAATCATCTTGAGCAATAGGTGACTAAGTCTTTTAGATTCTAAGAATTGAATTTAAAATTTCTTTAATTTTTGGAGACTGACACTATTCCTGCAGGGTACTAGACTTGGAATTGGGAAGACCTACCTCAGACAGAATTACTGTGTAATTCTGATTAAGTGATTTAATTTCTCTGAGTCTCAGTTTTCTCATCTGAAAATAAAGAAGTTGAATAAAGAAGTTTCTAAAGAAATTTCTTGTCCTAAATCTATGATTCTAGGTTTTTTCTATAGTTATAGGCTCAGAGATGTATGCTTTCTGAAGTATAACAGTTCTTTCTTGCTTTCTCAAACTAACTCAGCTGATTCAAATTGTTTCAACATCTTCTCGTCCCTACTCCCATAACCACTGCCCTAGCACTTATGTAGTGTCAACAGTATATCAAGAAATAAGTAAATGTAAGCCCAAATCAGCCAGATTGCTACCAATTTTTATCAGTGTGAAGTCTAATGTGTGGAGTGGAGTTGGAAAAATAGTTGAAGGAATACAGATTTAGTAAAGGAAGTTGGTATCTGACCAGGGGTTAAGATACAGTGAGTGCCAGGGGAACTGATCATTTTTATATCTCAGCCTGATTGCCTAAAGCTTCTGTGTTTTTTTTTAAATAGCTTCTACTTGCATCTTTTATGGTAGATAGTGTCAAGATACTAGTAGGATTTCCAGAGCTAAGACCCAGGAAGCAAGCTGTGTCCTGAGCTTTTGCACTCATTCTCTGGATGTTCTCAGTCACAGCAAAACCGAGGAATTGTTTCACACAATTATTGTATTGCTTTGACCAGCACTAGCTGTTCCCTGAGCTCAGAATAGCACTACTATATCCATGTTCTGGTTATATAGCCCTTTTATGCATTGTTACCACTTATTCTGAGGGCTACCATTCCCTGTGTAGCCATTGGTATAACATGAGATTTTGGTCACCCTAAAGAGAGTTCTCCACTAGGGGAAGTGTCCTAGCATATATGTCTAGTTTTCCTCCTTGCTTGCAAGCTGTTTCCCTACTTTGAAATCGAACTCCCCACCCTCCTATCTATACCTTGCTTTGTTCAATTCTGTCCATCCCCAGGTGAGAGGCCAGTTCTGTTTAGTTGACAATAGTAAAACTGAGCCCTGGAGAAATTAATGAATGTCTCAATGTAGTTTTAAATGGGTTACATCCATACCCTTGACCAACGAGTAGATATAGAAAGAGGAATGGAATCATTATCAAGCTTAACATTCTTGTTATAAATGAAACCAGAAGAAAGGCGAAAATTGCATCCAAATGGAAAGATGATGCCCCTCTTTTTACTGGAGTATGTGGGATAATTGGACCTCTTCCTGACAATTCGTGTGGTTAGAAGTCCTTTAGTCATCCCATTTTACACATGAGGAAACTGAGACCCAGAGAAATTAAGGAATTTGTTTAAAGTCACACTGGTAATAAACTACACAATTGGGATTTGAATCTACGTCCCTTGACTCAATATAGTATGCTCTTTCCATTGCATCATAAGTCAACAAAATTAATTAAAAGCTTACTATATGCCAGACACCGTGAGTTTTCTGTCTTTAACGTTAAAATATATTGGCACAAAATCATCCACTAAAAGAGGAAAAAAATCAAATGTTAAAGAGTTTGATGAAGATTTTTTTTTTAAGTTTTAAAGAACAGATTGCAGGAGACATGTTTGTAATTTGTATTTTGCCTCATGGGAATGTCATGTTCCAAGAGAAGAATCATTAGACACAATTTCCACTGTCAACTTGGCACAGCATCTGATGGATACTCATAACGTTAAACTATCTTGTCTTCTCTCGAAGAACAGCCCTTTGGCTACAGGGCCATGAATGTTGTCTTGGATTTCTGCTTGGATTTTCCTTAAAAAAATAGAATTTATTGAAGCGTTTTATCTTTGGATTTCTGAGTACCTCCTTCTTTCTCCAACATACACAAATATAACTTTCTTTTTTAATAAAGAAAATTAGTTAAGCAAAAATGTATGATGCAGAGACCATATGCAGCAAGGTATGCAAATGTACTGTATATAACATTTAATGTTCTCTTTTAGTGTTCCCTACACCTCTGGCCTTTGAGGAGTCAGGGGTATTTTATTATTTTGTCTCCAGGACTATCATTGATGGTTTTTTAGTCATTGAGTTCAGTTTACCTTTAATGATCTTTTCACTTATATTGTAGCTACTGTATATAATGTTCTTTTGGTTTTTCATTCACTCATGTTAATCTGAATGATTTGTACCTACTTCAATTCAGGTACACATATATTCAACAAAGGGTGAGTCTCTCTCTCTCTCTCTCTCTCTCTCTCTCTCTCTCCAATCATGTCTATGTGTGTGTGTGTGTGTGTGTGTGTGTGTGTGTGTGTGTGTGTGTACTTATCCTTTGTTCCTGCCATTGAACTTCTTTGAGTATGTATATACCTAGTAATGGGATCAAAGAAATTGATCCATTTTTTCATGATTTTTTTTTGTTTCATGATTTCAAATTTATATCCAGAAGTACTAGACCAATAGTGCATTAAATGTCTGATTTCTTCCACCTCCACCAATATTGACTGCTGTCATTTTTTTTGGTTATCTTTGCCAATTTGCAGGGCAAGGGCAACCTCTGAATTATTTTAATTTATATATCTCTATTAGTTATTTAGAGCACGTTTTCAAATGGTCATTGTTAAAATGCTTGTTTGTATCTTTCGACCTATTATTTATTGGGAAATGATTCTTGATATTATAGGATCTTGTAATTTCCCTATATATTTTTTATATAAAACTTTGTAACATTTTTCACAATTGGTATTTTTCACTGTTTCTATTCCTAGTCTATCTTAATTATTTTCATTCTTTTAACTTTGTGTAATCAAGGTAAACTATTTAATTTGCTTATTATTTGCTCTATTCTTTGTTTTGTTCAGAATTCTTTTTTTTAATCATAATTGTGAAAAGCATATCTTTTTACCCTTTTAAAAATGTTTTATATCTATTTTGGGCTTTTTGTGGTGTAGGGCACATGCTTTACATTTTCAATTTCTGCAATACTACTAATTTTTAGATGGTTATATTCCAGGTTGAATTTGCACCTGTAAATTGTTGTAATAAGAAAACAAGATAATAACAGTGAAAGGTGGAGAATGGCAAATTCATTCAAGATGTTCAAATATACCCTTCTCACAGTACACAGATAACCTCCATTTTTTTACACTTCTTTTTGAAGTCTCCTTGGCACCAAATACAGAATGTACAACAGGTCTCATAGCACAATTTCTGTGCAAATGTCAGGCTAATATAATATGATTATGTGCTTAAAAGAGCACATACACATATACTTTCATACATATACACACATTTATGTACTTTTACACTGACTACATAGGTATACATCACCATCAGCTACACAGAAGCACTATGAAGCATTTATTATTATTTATTTATCATAAATAATAATAAAATAAATTATTATATATTATATTATATATTATAATAAATAATAAATATAACAAATTATGAAACACTTGTTTCATAATATTATTGGCTTTCTACAACATTTTAAGGTTTTTGAACCTTCTGAAGTAAATAGTGCAGGTATTTTTATCCTTATCTTAAAGGTGAAGAACTTGAAGTTCAGAGGCTTAAAATGACTTGGCTAATAAGTTTCAGGAAGCACACCCTATTTCTATGTGCCTGGTTTCTAGGGAAGATTCCTCTGCACTCTTGCCACAGTTATTTATAATTAGCTGTCTTTGGCCAGAAATGCTGTAGAACCAAGGTGCTGAAAGTTCTGTTAAAAGGTTATCACCCAAGAATTCAGGCATTATATGGAAAGAAAAATGGACTTTTTAACAATTAAAAAAAGTGCTTATAGACTTGGAATTCATAGGTCAACAGGAAGGGTTTTAACTATAAATTCATCAGGCAGACACATTATGCATTCCTGTGTTCATCAATGCCCTCCTGTGTCAACAAGGGAAAAAAGAAAAGAAATATGAGGAATGCAACAGGAAGGGAGTTGTCCTTATAGTAATTCAAACCTGGACGATTATTCAGGGAAGGCTGGCTGAAACAGTGCACACATTATTATTGCAAAGTAAATGCAATTTAAAATGTTTAATAAGCTTTGTGTCTCTGATAAATAAGTTAGGCAGGAGATCTACATTTTTTTTTTAAGATAATAATGAAAGGAGAGGCTTAGGTAGAGGGGGAGAAGAGGTGTACTCCATCCTCCCCACTTTAATTTGGTTGGTTGGTTTGCCTTGGAATATGCCTAGAGGGTTTGTTTACTTGGAGAGCAGGAGAAGTTCTTGGTGGTTCTTTTCTTAGAAGGAAGTGTTGCAAAAGAAAAGCAAAATAACAGATAGTCTGTTACTTGGAGATGCAGAATCTCCAGTTACTGAACTGTTATACAGACTCAAAGTGCCAGAAGAATCACAGAGAGGCTCATTAGCAATCAGGATTGCTAATAGATTTTATGATTGTTGAATACTTCAAACTACATGCTCAGTAATGTGGTTAACTGATTCCACCAAGCAGCACTTAACATGTAAGAGAGAGCTCTTATTTTTGCAGAAATGATGTTATAAATTCTTTGCACATCTTAAAGCACTATATCAATGTGATCTAATGGATAGTCAGCCTGAAGTCAGGGCTTAAGTCCTAACTTCATACAGAAAGTTTGTCTGAAAGACTTTAATTAATATTTTTGATTAACATATTCAAGAACAGCTTGAGTATAACACGGATTTTGCATTTGCTTATGCATGATTTCACCAGTGAGACATCCTTCAATTCTCAACCCTACATTAGACCTCTTTGATCTCTGCCATCCCCAGCCACCTGCCCAGTGAAAAATCCAGCCAGAGATGGTCTTTGGAAATGGTCGCAGTAGTGTAAGGGGTGGTCCCATGGCCCATAGAAGAGACTATACCAAAGTTGGTGATCCCACCTATGCCCCTCATGGGACAGTGTCTACTGGGCTGACAATGATTGGGGTTCATCATGTCATTATTATGGTGGCTTCCTCTATATTGATTTATCTATATACATCTTGATTTTACCAGTAGAATATAAACATTTTGCAAACAGGGATGGTTCATTTTTTCGTTCCATTTCGAGTACTTTGCATGTAATAAATTTAATAAATGCTTGTTGAATAAATAAATAAGTGAATGTAGATTCTATGAGAGGAATAGTGTGAGACAAAAGTTGAAAAGTCAGATTGTGGGTGAACTTGAATTCTAGGCTAAGAAATTTGCACTTTATTTGATAAATAGAGAACCACATAAACTTACATATTATGAAAATGAGTGTGTAATTAAAATATGAGATGGTTGGGAGGAAGGGGAAAACTGGGTGACTGGAGATTTTTTTTAATTGCTGTTTCAGGATAAAATGATAAAACCGAGAAGTACATATTTTGCCGTATGTGGGTGATTTTTCTTTTGAGAGAGACAGAGAGGAAGAGAGTAGCAAATAAAGAAGAGAGAAGAGAAAAGGGAAAACAGGAGGGTGTATAGACTAGCACAGTCATTATTTGTACAGACCGGGTGGTATGCTCATAGGAAGAATACAGCTGCAGCAAGTGGAGGGCCTCCTGAAGGAAATGAAATTGGTCAGAGTTGTTATTACTTCTTGATGGGTTTCTCCACCAAAGACTGCCTTAGGCAAAATTATGAAGTGTGGTTTTTCTTGGCAGCAACCCAACTTTCTGTTCTTCCTCTTCCCTTTCAACTAACTATCCTTTCGCCCCAGATCCTTTTCTGATTCCTTCTCCCCCAAATAGTCTTTTGCTTCAACAGTGTTCAGAGTTTTCTTCTGTAGTGTCTGATCCAGGCTGATTGTGCCCAGTTTAGCATTGTCCCATGTTCTAGGACCTGTACTTTGGTTTTCCTTTCCTCCTCATCCACACTAGACTGTTCCCTCCATTTTTTCCTCTAGGATTTTTTTTTGAAAATAAGTCTGTGTATATCTTAAGATAGATTTTGCTTTTTGGTCTACTATTTACACTGAAAGTATCAGGTAATAAAAATGGCACAAGGAGGGAGTCTTTCTTGAACCTGAGTTTAAAGAGCTATCTAACTCTCCTATCAATTAATTTACCATAATATGCTAACAGATTGATGTATTAAACCCAGAGGTATTTTTGTATGGATATGGGATCTCACTGGTGAGGGAGGAGAGCACACCCTCCTAGGGGGCAGCTTGCTACTCATTCAAATCTTTTCATCCTGTGCCATCATTATTCAGGGCTTCCTGTAAATCCACAATACTAGTGACACGCAACTTCCCTTGACATAATGTGGATTTTAATGGAGCATACAGGCTGTCTGTTGGTTATCTCTTGCTTTCATCATAATTATTTTCAGTCATATGTCTCTGATGACCTACTATATGCTACTTGCTTTACATAATTCTTGATAATACATTGTAGTCCACTTACACCCACTTCACACTTCTCTATTGGTGCTTGATTTTAGTGCCTTATTCAAAGAAGAAAAAAAGTCTAGCCCTACCAAAAATGAAGCTTGAACAGTGGAAATTTCAGTCACTCAGCAGGGAAGCCTGGGAAGGGATATTTGAAATGCCCTTAAATTATATCACATATGCTACCTTTTAAAGGCAAGACCAGCCCTTTTCATCAGGGGGTTTGTGCTCCTAAGACAGTCTGGGGGCTGGGGAGTGTGAGGGCTGGTTGACTCAGTCAGACAAGAGCACTGGGTCATTTCAGGCCAAGTACTGTTGTCTTAGAGGGAGAGAGAAGCAGCTTGGTCAGACATTCCTCTCAGCAGTATGCCACAGCTATGCTATCACTACCAGAGATATTTGGATAAACGTTTGAAGATTAAAATTCTGTTCCTTACTATGAGAACCTGAAGGGGAGGCTCTTTCCCTTAGTTTTCTACCCTTTAGGCTTGATTGAGAATTCTCTGGGCAGTCCAGGGGGATAGGAGTAGGGTAGGTGGGAAGGGAAGGCTTCAATCTGGAATTCTCCTTTGTCTTCAGTGGTTTTTAGTTATTGGAAAAATACACAGAAGTTAAGAGCTAATCTATGCTCAGTTTCTTTATATTAGTTTTGTTCTTCTTTCCTTCTGTGTTCCACAGGCTTCTTCAGCTAGATTTTTAGTCTGTGACAAATAAATCTGTAAAGGTTATATAGCTAAACAGGGCCAGCTGTACTTATAGGTGAAGGAGGCTGTCACCTTATTTGGTATAAGTCAAGGTAAACTAGAAAAAAAATTGACTAATAGGATAATATGTTTTGCAGGATTAAATATGTACAACCTATAAAAATTGCTTACTGTCTCAGGGAAGAGAGGAAAAGAAGAGAGAAAGAAAATTGGAATTCAAAATTAAAAGAAAAATTGAATGTTAAAATATATTTATGTATAACTGGGGAATAATACAAGATTTATTTTTAATAAAATAATGGATATTGACTCACAAAGGACATGGGATCAATTTTCAGCTCTACCATTTTTCTACCATGAAGAAATCATTTAACTTTTCTGGGTCTTATAGGATCAATAATTTAACGACAGAATGGCTCACAGAGGCCATGAAGTCTAACTTCCTAATTTTGTAAATGAGGAAAATGAAGTACAAAGAGGTTAAGTGATTTGTCCAGAATCACACAATTAGTAGCATCTGAGGAAGGATGTGAATTCAGATCTTCCTGACTCCAAACCTACCACTTCTTCTTTGTCATTGTTCAGTTGTTTCAGTCATGTTTGATACTTCATGACCTTATTTGGACTTTTCTTAGCAAAGATACTGGAGTGGCTTGCCATTTCCCTCTCTGGCTTATCTTATAGATGAGAAAACAGGTAAACAGGGTTAAGTGACTTCTTCTGGGTCACACAGTTAGTTGAGTGTCTGAGGCCAGACTTTGTCTTCCTGACACCAGATCCAATGCTCTATCCACTGAGCTACCTAGTTGCTCTTACCATGCTACTTAGTTACTTCTAAAGTTTGAGTTAGATGGATATGGTGAAAGGTAGAGCACAAAGTCCTTTCCAAGCATGGAAGACAGTATGAGCAAAAGCATAGAGATAGGACAAGGTAATAAGAAAACAGGAATGAAGATCAGTCCAATTTGGTTGGAATAGAGAATGTATGATAAAATATAGTTTGAGTCAAAGAGGGAGGGGTAAGATTGTGAAGAGATTTTAATGGATGATGCTGGAATTCAACCATTATTTGGTAGGAAGCCTCTGAAGGTTTTTGAGTAAAGGAACCATTGATATCATCAAAGTAGTTCATTAAGGAGATAACTAAGTCAGTGCTATGACATATGGCTTTGTGAGGGGATGTATTATATTTAGGGAGATTGACTACAAAGCTCTTACAGTATATTAGAGGAGAAGGGAAGACGACCTGAACAAGGATTCTGACTTCAAATTCATTGTTCTTTTGACCATCTCTAACTGCTTTCCTTAATGATTGCTGATGATCTTGCAAGCTTCTCAATTTAGTCAATTATATATTTCTTGCATGTAATTCTATTCTGGTTTACAATTAGACAAAATAATTTTTATTATTCAATGGGTATCTATTGTGTGCTCATTACCAATCAACCTAGCATTTATTAAGCACTTATTATGTGTCAGGCACTATGCTAGGTACCAGGGAAGCAAAGTCCTTCCCTCAAAAAGCTTATATTCTAACCAAGAGACAATATGACATTTACATATATATGAAGAATACACTAAATAGATAGAAGATATCCTTGCAGGGAAGGCTTTAGTAACTGGGTAAACCTGGAAAGGCTTGTGGGAGAGTGGACCTTGACTTAAGTCTTGAAGGAGACCAGGGATTCTAAGAGGTGAAGCTCCTGGTGACAATTTCATTTGTCTTGAAAGAAGCATATTTTTAGAAGCTAATCATGCAAAATACACATGATTTACTATTTACTTTGTATTTTAGAATTTTGGAAAGTGAAAGAAATCTCAATTTCAAAATCATTAAATAGTCTTTTTATGAAGTTGGGAAGGAGTATTATATTTAACATCTGGTTTTAGACTGATTGCATCAGTTTTAGTGGTGAAAGTATGACACTTAAAGAAGACCAGGGATACTAAGAGGTGAAGCTGCTGTTGACAATCTCATTTATCTTGAAAGAAGAGGGCTTTTAGAAGCCATACATGTAAAATATACATAATTGTTCTATTTATTTTGCATTTTAGAATTTTGGAAACTGAAACCTCAATTTCAAAGTCATTAAATGTTGCGTTTTTTGTGAAGTTGAGAAGGAGGACCATAATTGTCATCTGGTTTTAGACCGATTGCATCAGTTTTAGTGGTGAAAGTATGACAGCAAACCAAGATGTTCTAAATGAGATCTTTGTCAGTTGTTTTAAGTAAAAACAATGATTTATAGATTTTGGAATAAGATATCTACGTTTTTGACCTAAACATTGCTTCTACCTTTTCCTTGAGGAGCTATAAATCTACATATTCCCTGAAATAAGATTTAAGTCTCAGATATGCATTGTGCTATTCTAAATGTTTTTGGAGAAGGCAATGTGTAAATATTTTTACAAATTTCCAAAGCCAGTGAGTACTTAGGAACATTCTAAGCAGAAAGTAGGAGATAGATGGCTTGAGAAGAGAGCTGTGGAGCAATAAGGGAGTGGTAGAAAAAATTAGAACAAAAAAATATCTTTTAATTTCCTGGCTCTTCACAGAATACAATGCTACTAATCCCAAAAGGTACCTGAGAGTCCTAGGTGTCTATTAGGTACTAATCAGTTGGGTACTCCCCAGCCCTGGCCATGAGGCTTTGGCGTTAATCCTTACTAGATATACCAACTAGCAACTATTGCATTTTACTCCAGACCTCAGTGTTGTTGACCTCTGAATAGGTCAGAAGTAGAAACTAGATTGACTCATTGTATGACTTTCCAGCTTGGAAGCCAGAAGTTTCTTCCCGTACATTACAATAATAAAAACTAATCATTGCTGCTCTTGAATTTTTAAACAAAAAGCACTGGTTCCAGACATCTGCATTAAACTAAACTGGGGAATCTTTGGTGGAGGTTTTTTCCACAGCTGCAGAGAATTGCAAAAAAAATGAGAAAATGACCAACAGCTGCCCAGGAACCTAAATATTATAAGAATTAAGAGACCTTGAATGCAAAAAAGGTGACTATTAATTGCCTACCCAAAGTTATTACTATAGGGTGATTTCTCTTATATTAATCTATCTAATAAGTAATAGTCAAACATTGAGGATGTTTAAATAACATCTTTTATATATTATCCCAAAGATAGCTTTAGGTGGGGTGAACCTTTGCAAAATTTACAAAATAATTTTCATTTGATTCTGACAATAACCTACTGTATATCCAAAGGTAGAAAAAACAAACTTCTATAACAAGCTGAGATTTCTTATTATCTGCCTATTGTAACATAGGGACAACAACAAATTTTTTTTGACAGAAATGGATAACAAAGACAGGAATAATACAAATAAAGAACTAAGTTGGAGGCTGCCAACTTTTGTGCTCCATATAACCCTTTTTGTTTTATTCCAAAGTGATTTGCATGTCAGCCAGTTTCATTATTTGAGTTTGATGGAAATGGTGGAAGGTAGAATAGAGAATCTTTTTCAGGATTTGGGATTGAAAAGAATCTTCTCACCCTAGTTTCTTATAGGTCCTTTATATTTTGTTTATTGAAATGCTGGAATGATTTGCAGGACAAAACTAATGATTAGTGATATATTGGATTTTAACACATATTTAATATCATAATTCAAATAAAAGTGTGAGCTGAGGGATCCTAAACAATAGCATGAGAAAAGTAGTTCAAAAGACAAATTTAATGCTGGGAGGGTTTACTTTAAAAAAAAATCCACCTAGACTGATGTGGTTTGGTGGGGGTTTGTATTACAAAAGAGCTAAAGATGACCTCTGTGGAGTTAAAACTTAAAAGGTGAAAGAAAGATACGAAGTGCTACGAGGTAAGAAATCATTGACTACTTGAGATGGCCATATAGTGACCAAGAAAAGCAGGAGCAAGGATGACAATAGTCATGTAGCAGCAAAGTAGATCCATGGTAAAGAGCTCTAGAGTACAACAGATGTATGTAACAGAGAGTGGAAAGAACAGAGACTTCAAATTAGTCATTGAAACATCACCAAAAGATACCAGTTATTCCGAAGCTTCAGTATCATTGCCCAAATCATATGCATCCCTTAAATGCATTTACTTAAATTATCCCTTCATGTATGTTCTTTGACCATATGTGTTATATATACCTCTCCACAATCTTACCTGGCCACACATGTTATTTGTATGTATCTCCTTCCTCAGTAATGGTGTGGTAAATTATAGAGAATGTATCTCTGGTGTATAAGGCTCTTCTTAGCACTTACCTTGATGTACTGTTTAATTTTATATATTTTGCTTTGAACTAAGGTGTTCCTTGGTCAGTTGGTAAAAGAAACACTTTGGTGGAGGCTCATTTTGATAAGATGTTGACCTATATTTACAATGTGACTGGAGTCAGAGATAGTGTTCTAGAGGCCCATATGTGAGAGGAAATTTAGGGGAAAAATTAATAATTTTTTGAGCATTTAGGGTAATATTTGACACACAAAAGATTGTATAGACTTTCGTTAGAGTCAGGGGCATATCTCAAGGGTATAAGAGGCACTCGGAGGCTTATTCTGCCTGAGCCTGATAATAGGGCATTTAAAGTATTGAGTAAGCCTCATTAACGAGGAAAAGCCTCCTCGCTCTTGGGGATCATGCTCAAACATGCACTCTTAGTCATGTGACCAAGGAACTATAAAAAGGAGGGTGCAGAAGGGGGGGGAGGGAACTTGAGGGAACTCTGGAAGGGAACTTCAGGGGAACTCCAGAAGGGAAGGAAGAACTCTGGAGAGAAGGCTAGAGGGAATGTTAGGGAACACTATGTAAAGAGTTAGAATAAAGACCTGTTGCCACATACTTGAGTGACTCAGATGTTCTGTGGGGGAACCTCTAAAGAGGTAGCTTTCTGATTGGGATAATCAGAGTTGGAGATGTCCGAAGACCTGGGGAAGGTAAGAAACCAGTTGACCCCTGCTGAGGTAAGCAGCTGGGAGTTAACTGGAAGGGGCCTTAGAGATAATCTAGTCTAAGGCCTTCTATTTATAGATGAGCAAACTGAGTCGCAGAGACTAAGTATTTGTCTAAAGTTATACAGGCAATAAGCAGGACCTCCAACTCAGTGATCATTGTTCTTTCTAGTACACCATTCTATCTCCCACAGAAGATAATGGTCTTCATTACATTAGAGTTTGAAGAAAATTTAGAGATAATATATTCTATCTCCACTAACCTCATTTTATGAATGAGGAAACTGAGCTTTAGACAGGTGAGTGATTAACTGACAGCTATTTAGGTGCTAAGTAGCAGAACCATAATCAAAACCAACTTATATCTGCTGATTTCAAATGCAGTACTCAATTGTTTCATAAATTACTTTATAATACAAAAATAAAGTCTGTTAGATTAGATTAAAGCGGCTGTCAAATAAATAGTGAATCCACAGCTTTTCAAATGACACCTTACTTTTTTCATATTTATAGATGAGCTTCATTGGCATATGATAGCACAAAAAGCACAGAAAATTAGAAGGGTGTGGAGGAAGTCTAGGAGAACAGAGATTGTAAAGTTGTGTTGGACTTTCTCATCTCACCTGTTGATACATGAAATTATCTTCACTGAATTTCTGTGTTCACACATTTTAATTTTCATGAGTTTATAAATACTTTTGGTTAAAGGATATTTATAATCATCAGTTAGTCAACAAACATTCACTAAAATATTGTGGTTTGGATACAGAACATTAGAAGATGGTGGCTGGTCTCGAGGAGCTTACAGTCTAATGGAAGAAATTGTACAGAAATAACTTTGTACAAACAAAATGCATACAAAATATATTCAGATAACAAACAGGGAAGGCACGAGAATTCAGTGAGACTGGGAAATGTTTCCTTTAGAAGGTGAAATTTTAGCTGGATCTTAAAAGAAACCAGGAAAACCAGGAATTAGAGATGCTGAAGGCAAGCATTCTTGGAATGGGAGACAGCTGGAGAAAGTGCCCAGAGTTGGGAGATGATGATAGAGTATGTCAAAGAAGCCAGGGACACTGAATCACAAACTACATGGCAAATTATAAGACTGGAAGTGTGTGTGTATGTGTGGCTTTGGATGCCAGAAGATTTTTTACTTAATCCTTGAGGATCACTTATTTCATAGTAATCATTAATTATTTTGAATTATAGAACTAGCTAGGTCCACACATCTCTAATTAAGCCATACTCTCATCTAGTGAATAAATGAAGGAAAAAGGCCAGATGGTGATAATCTGGTTATAAATTATAGACTCTCTTTTCCCAAAGTTAAACTGAAGTTTCTTATTCTTTGTTCAGATTTTAATAAAAGTGCCAATATTCAAAAAATTGTAAAAAAAAATTGCATATGACAGGGACTACTTAGGGCTATTCTGATTAATTTTCCTATTCTGCAAATAGGTTACTGAAAGTTTTGAATTTCAAGTTATAAAAGTGTAAACATCTGCCATTAATTCCATCACTTGGTCAGTCATAATCATTTATTTGGTTGGTAAAAACTATGCGATGGCCAAAGGCACGTGCATGTGACATAATGAAAAATTAAGCTGATGCCTATAAAACACAAAGGCCATGTTGAAATTTCCACTGAATTTCTTCTGCCAAAACCCTTGAAGTATTAAAGCCACTATGCTGTCAATTATTTTTCCTATAATACAGTGCTATTTGACACTTGTATGGCATTCTATATTTTTGCCAAGTGTCTATCAGTTGCTGTGCAAGAAAAATGGTTTGGCTGCATTACCATTTATAGACAAGAAGCTTCTGTCTGCTAGGACATTTTTCAGATATTTTCATATAAGGACAGTTCTTCATCCCTTTCAACTCTTGAAGTGGAAAAGGGTTCTTCTGATTGTTGGCATTAGACTTGGGTGGTCATAATCATATTTTAGCCTGAGGGTAGAAAGGGAAATGGAATATGGGGATAGCATGAGACTAGAAAGATTACCAATGAGAGAAGTGTCCTGAACAGTATTAGCCAAGTATAATAGGAGACTGGGTAGAATGCCAGGGGAATTTGATAACAATGGAAGTCCATACTGGCAAAAGATCCTTATCAGGGAATTTCAACAGTGGGAAGGTGTCCCAGCAGATTTTTCAAGTATGATGTCAAGTGAGAGAGATGATTGTTTCTCTCCTATATTAATAGCCAATTATTGAATCAAAACTAAGGCTTTCCCTTCTTTTTCCTCACTTAGAAATCAACCTCTGGAAACTATTCAGACAGTCTTTAAAGTCCAAGGTTGATAATGAGTTGAATTATTGCTCAATGGAGAAAGTTTGGCTCTGATCAAAAGGTAAGGGAATTTAGGTGAATAGGTGAATTCTAGTCTGAGTAAAAGTGGATTTCCCTTTTGTCTAGATTACCTTATTATTATATATTTTTTTTATAATATTATCCCTTGTATTCATTTTTCCAGATTTGTCTAGATTACCTTAGATGGAGTTATATGATTACAAAAAAATTCTTTTTATTTATTTATTTTTTTGTTGATTTTTTTTTAGATAAGTCTTTTTGACCAAAATTGAATGATCAGTCACATCTTCCAGATCCTTATTAGAATAAGTCGACCTCTCATTATAATGTTCATTTTTCTCATTACTTATAAACAAATCAGTTGATTTCCATCCTCATATATATCCTCTTTTCCAAAGGCACAGAAACATATAAACATAGAAAGTTCAATAGGCCAGGTCTCTTTCATCACCAACAGGAACAAATGACTTCATTTTGTCAACTGCTTACTAACTAGTCAAGAAAAATCGATTATAATTTATACAAAAACTCTCTCAGCAATGTTCATTCACTACACAAGAGAGTTCATATGTAGAATACATTAGTTCAATACATCAGTATGTATTAGTAACATGTAGAATTTAAGTATTGTTATGATTAGTGTTTTACCCATTTAGTCATTAGAAGCAAATGCTGTCAATCAAATACTTATTGTCCCCTATTTTTTGTTATTTGTATCACTCAATACCAGCAAGTACATCGGAGATAACTGGCAATCTTTTTCTAGTTCTCAGTCACCTGGTTACCCTCCGCATTTGGTTGTACCTGCACTCATAGTTAAGTCCTTCGCATTAACCTTAGGAGCCATAGCAAACTGGATTTCATGAGAGTTGCTGCTTTCCCTGTCTCAGATGCCCAGTTTTACTGGCAAGATCTTTTGACTGCTGCTGGCCTAAGGCAGTGTGTTGTGGAACAGGGTGAACATACTTAAGAGCCAGGACCAGCAATCAGCAGCACTCCTTTCTAATTTCCTCTCTCCTGCAGCTTTCACACCAACTTAATCTTTTGTTTCCTCCTTGTGAAGAAAGCTCTGGTCTATGAAAGTAGGATGGGAGTGAGAAAATGAATGAAAGGGAGTCCTACACACACACACACACACACACACACACACACACACACACACACACACAGACACACACACACGTAATTATTTGTGGCTGCTTTATGTGAAGAATTAGGAAATGAAACAGATATGCCAAATCACTCCCAAATTAATGAAACATACAGGCAGCTACTGGTCTGAGTCACAGATATTCTAAACACACAAATTGCCCTTCTTCCCATTGTTCTCCTCATCTTTCCCACCATCCTATAGCCATTCACTCTATTTTCCACAGAAGGCATTCTGAAAAACTCTCAACTTGAAGAAAAATTGAGGGCTCAGAAGTGAAGAAAAGGAGGATGCTATAAAAAGCAAGATTAGTTGTAGGTTTGAAATTGACCTTATGGGTAGACTTTCACTTGCAGAAGTCCATTTTCTGAATTTTCTTACTTCAACTAGGTGGAGTCTGAAATTCTGTGAAACAAATTTGTCCATATTAAGAAAGATTCTTTTACAAATAAAAAAATTTCTTAGAGAACTGAAAATGAGAGTTCTCATTTCTTAGAGAAATGAAAAGAAAAAAATTTCTTAGAGAATTTTCTTAAGAATCTAAGAAAAATTCTTAGAGAATATGAAAATAACTTTCATTTATATATCAGTGTGAATTACTTCAATTGCTTTCCTGCTATAGTCCATCTGGGACATGTGAGACAGGGAATTGTTTTCAACATGGGAGGACAGCACTGGAAGGAACCTTAGAGATTATCTATACTGAGATTCCAACCAAGAAAGTTAAAACGATAAGCACAGAGTAATCAAGTTAGCCAATATCAGAGCTGGAACTTAACTCTTTGGCAAGTGGTCTTTTCTATGTATAGGTGACTCAACCTATCCATATCTTTATTAAAACAGATCAGATGGCTAGAGGTGTGAAGAATAAATTTCATCTACTATGTAATTTTTCTAATGGCTCTTATGATATTATACTCTTGAAAATAATCATAGGGGTGCTTTTGTCATATATACTCTAGATTGTCAGTGTCTAGTATATTCCATAAATGTCTCAAATCATAATATAGAATGTATAAATCCATTGAGGATAAAGATTAATTTTTTTCTGTCTTTGCATCTCCATATAGTAGTCACTTAAAAAATGTTTGTTGATTTATTGCTAGGAAGTAATTATATATATATATATGTATATGTATATAGATGTATATTACATATATATATGTAATAATTACCATTTCTATGGTATTTTAAGATTTGCAAAATGCTTATCAAATTTTTATCTTATTTGAAACTCACAACAACCCTGGGGTAGATGCCATTATTATCCCAATTTAACAGATGAGGAAACTGAGGCAAATAAACTTAAATGACCTTGCCCAGGGTCACATAGCTAGTAAGCATCTGAAGCTAAATTCAAACTCACATTTTCTTGACTCCAGACCACTGTCCTACCACCTATTGTAGAAACTATATTATTGAAAACTGATTCCATGAATATGTAGATCAGTATAACTAGCTATCATGAAATTTATTTGTAATTGTGCCTACACAAATATACACAATGTATCTCAACATGGGTATATATATTTGTGTGTGTATATATATTATATATATATGTATAATATATATATATATATATATATATATATATATATATATATATATATATGTGTGTACATACACACATACATCTATATCCCTTCTCTATGACAAATGGATATAAGGAAGCATAAGACATCTTCCTGATTCTCCTAAGTATACCGACACATCCTGTTGGTTAGGAAATAGCACAAGAGTCATCTGTCTTCCATTGGTTTAGGTGTTGAGCTGATAGGAGTCAGGGGGCTACTAACCTCTGCCAGACCCTTTCTTGTCTTGGATTTTATGTTCAAGGTAGTAGAGAGAATATACACATTTAAGAGAGGAAACTCAGAACAGATGTACTATTTTATAAAGTATAGAGGATGCATTGAATTAGCCTCCCCATGGTGAATTGTTAAGTTGGTAATAGAAGTGAGTAGTGTTAACAACTCACTCTATGGTACAGAGGGACTCATAAGAAACAGATCCACACATTGACACTGACTGATTTAAACATGCCTCCCGGTTTGACGCCTCCTTATGTAAATGTTCAGGAGTTATTGGTAAAAGTCTGGGGGCTATTTGATGAAATAAAATAACACAGGACCCTCCACTTCAGAAAGAAACCCTAGTGGCTAGTGAAAGGGGGATTATATATAGGTCAGATTTAGTCCCAAGTAGAAGTGTGTCCAAATCCTAAAAGCACTCTCTTTTAGGATAGTGACATGATAGGCAGACATGGGATAGGTGTGAGGTAAGAACAATAGAGTAAAATTACAGAACCTGGAGTCTTTTTCATGACTAGGATCAATAAAGTTGTTTTTTAAAAAATATTTTGATAACTATGTAACCATATAACTATTTATATATACACACATATATATGCATGTGTATATATATCCACATATGTATACAATTGGTATACATTGTTATGCTATGTATTTTATGCATTCAAAAACATTCTGAGAAAGGGGTCCACAGGCTTCATCAGATTATCAAAGGGAATCTAAGATACAAAAAAATTAAATAAATGCAAAGCCACTAAGTGCTTCCCTTCATTTATGGACTTTCCTGCCAAAGTAGACTATCCTCCTTTTCATCTTTATTCTGCTTTCATCCATTTCTGTGCTTTTATCCACAGCACCTTCAGAACTAGATGGGATTCTCTCTATCTATGTAGATGGAAATTCCTCCTTTCCTTCAAGACCCAAGTCAGATGCCACTTCCTCCAAGAAGCCTTCCCTGATAGCACCAGGTCTATATAATCTCTCCTTCCTTAAATTTGGGTCAGCATATTGCTTGAATTGCCCTACTTAAGTTGGGGTGAGACATTTTACCTCTCAGTGCTCGAGATGATTCTCTAAGAAAATATCTTGAAGAAAAGGTGCCAATTTGCTTTGCTAGAGAGGATTTCTTTTCCTGGCTCTTTGTGTTACAGTGTGTACCTATCCGTTGTGTGTGTGTGTGTGTGTATAGTATACATATATATATAATATATATATATATATATATATATATATATATATATATATATATATATATATATATATATGAAATAAATGGATGTGTATATATACATTATCTCTCTATGTATATGTATATATTACACATATGTGTATGTAACATATACATTTAATATACGCAATTCCACAAATCCCTTACCAAAAAATAGTGACCTCCCAGAATAATTTAATATGCTATTCATAACATTCTTTTAGGTTTATTCATTAAATGTTCACAATAACTACAATGATAATTTCTGCTCCCAAAAGCTCATGACAATTTTGAATTGCTACAAATATAAACCTATAATGCTTCAAATATGCACAATTGTTGTCACACAGGAAAAATATATTTCTAACATAAGTAAGTAATTATTTACTACCTAAGGCCCCATTAAAATTTTTTTTAGCTCGAATCACTTGGACCATCATTGAGAGTTCCTAAGGGGTTTGTGAACCACTAAATGAGAACCACTGCCCTACACCAATGATATCCCAGGTCCAATCTCCATCCCAAAGACTGATTGTTAAATAATAGGCTGGATATCTGTTGGTTTTTTTGGTGTTTGAATTTGATGTGTGTCTCCACACTTCCTAGTTGTTAGCTCTCTTAGCTTCAACATTCTTTCTTTTTCTTTCTCTCTCTTTCTCTCTCTCTCTCTCTCTCTCTCTCTCTCTCTCTTTCTTTTTTGTTTTTTATTTTTTTTTGAATGGTGGCTTTTTTAACCCTTTGGTTATTGCTTTATTTTATTTTATTTTTAACTTATAAAATAAATAAGCATTTCTATAACACAGTACAATTAAAAAGATGATTGTACATGAAAAGCAGTCTTTTAGTATTTTTCTATAAGTTATCAGAATGGTGGGGATGAGTGTTCAAGAAATGAAAGGCATTTTTAAAAAATTACCACTGTTATAGTCATCATCATCAAAAAGGACAGTCCAGGACACAGTTACTCTCCTCCTCAGCTCATTTAATTAATCTCTCTTTCACCATATTAAACAAATCAAAATTTGCTCCAATATTCATTTAATTCCCTATTCTTTTCTTTCTTCCCAAGAAACTCTACTTTGATAAAAATAAAAAACATTATAAGTCTCAATTTTTCTCCTCTCATCCTTTAGGTTGCAGTCTTCATGTTCACTCATCTTTAAGAGATTCTTTCCTCTTAAAAGCCTTTAGATATGGGAGCAGGCCCAGAGTTCTTTCAGTGGCAAGAACCATAATTTCCATGACTTGGAAATCTGACTTACATTTTGCCAAAGCAGGAACTTCTCCAGTTAAATGTGACAACAAATATATTTCTGCCAATTTTCTATTGTCTTCTCAAAGGAAAAGAGAAAATAAACAACAAATAAAGCAGCTTCCCTTATTTAGTTTTCCTGTTGCTGGAATCTTCATAATGCTACTGAACATCTCCAGCAGAAGCTTCTGCCAATATCCATAATATTCTTTTCAAAATATACTGAAGATCATGTGCCTGTCTCAGAGAAACTTTTTTTTTTTTTGCAAGATAATCAGGATTAAGTGACTTGCCCAAATTGACATAGTAAATGTTAAATGAATGAGATCAGATTTGAATTCAGTTCCTCCTAATTCCAGGGCTATGCTATCCACCACTCCAGTTTAGCTGCCCCAAGTGTATTCCATCTTAAGATCTTCTCATCAGTATCATTGTTATGGCTAAACTGATGAGAAATTTGGTATTCAAATACCTACTGGGATCCTTTCTTTTTTTTTTTTTAATTATTAAACTCAGATTTTAATGACATAGTAAAAGCTGAGAGATACCTCCATTATGTATTCTGATAAATGACACATCAGATACCATAAAAAAAAGCCTTGCCAGAAGTTTTACAAAATGTCCCCCACCAATTACATGTCAAAACAAAATTTTAAACCTTTCCTTCAAAGTTTCGAGTTTCAAACTTTATCCCTTTCTCCCTCTTCCCTATTCAACACTATAAATCTTAAAAATTAATGAGTTTATTTTAGTAGTGCTCTCATTCTCTTCTTGTTGTTGAGTCATTTCAGTCACATCTGACTTTGTGACCCTGTCTGGGGTTTTCTTGGCAAAGATAATGGAGTGGTTTGCCATTTCCTTCTCCAGCTCATTTTACAGTTGAGGAAACTGAGGCAAATAAGATGAAGTGACTTTATAAAAAGTTACACAGCTAGTAAGTGTCTAAGGCCAGATTTGAACTCAGGAAGACTTCAGACCTGGTATTCTATCCATTTTGCCACCTAACTCCCCCACTCTCATTCTCTATATAAGTCTTATGCTAACAGGATCATGTTTGTATTTGCATCAGAGTGAAAAAATGGTACCACAAGGTATAGGATATTCATTGATACTAGGTATAGCCGCCAAGGCGATCATCATAACACTTAGAGAGCCCATCTATTATCCCTTGATCTTGTTATATCACTAGTCTAATTCCTTTTTTCCCTTCTAATATATTTCTTGGATGATATCTCTTTCACTTAATAGTATTTTATTTTCCAATTACATGTAAAGAGAGTTTTCAACATTCACTTTTATAAGATTTTGAGTTCCAAATTTTTTCTTCCTCCTCCCTCTTCCCAAGACACCAAACAATCTCATATAAATTCTGTATTTACAATCATCATTTTAAAAACATTTCTACACTAATCATGTTGTGAAAGAAAAATCAAAACAACAGAGAGAAAGAAAAAACAAAAAACAAAAAAAAGTGAAAATAGTATGCTTTGATCTGCATTCAGTTTCCATAGTTCTTTCTCTGGATATGGAGGACATTTTACATTGTATGATTTCTTCAAATTTAAAAAAAAATATCATATTACCTCAATATATCAATGTACATGGGGGGAGACATTTTCCAAAACTGAAGATAATGATTTATTTATATCTTCTCCTTCTTTGTGACTTTTACCTAAGTCTCCTGTGCAATTGGCCTTTCTCAACATGGGAGTTCTTAACCTATTTTTGTGTCATGAATCCCTTTGTCAGTCCATAGGCTTTTGGAGCCCTTATCAAAATAGCATTTTAAATGAATGAAATAAAATCAAAGAACTAGAAACTAATTACATTGAAATAGTTTTATATAGAGAGATATGTAAAATTATGTATGTGTGTGGATATATACATATATACATATGCTTACACATACATACACATACACACATCTATCTATCTATCTATCTATCTATCTATCTATCTATCTATCTATCTATCTATCTATCTACACTCACCACATACCCTAGGTTAAAACCCCTGCCTATAGGTCTTTACCCTCTCCTATATGTCTCTTAACTTTGCATACTATTATGACCATCTACATGATGTTTATCCCTCACTCTTTTTACTCAACTAGATCACCTCCATTTTCTACTATAAATCTCTTAGATATGATTTTTGTATCACTTCGACACAAATCATTCTTGCTAATCAACTGGCATTTTTTGACTCTCCCTTCACCATGTACATACCATGGTCCTCCATATCCTTGAAAATTTCGATTCTTTGGAGATTGTACCGAGAGTGTTCCAAAATAAGGTGGCACCTGTAGGATTTATAATCACATGGATTGGTTGTGCAAAGGAATGAGCTACTCTATATGGATTGGATGAGCAAAAATGAAGCAAGTAAAGATTAAATGGCCACTCAGTAGGTCTTGTTAAAAAAAAAAAAAGGATTCTTATTGTATGATTTGAACTCATTCTCTCCAGCTTTAGCATTCTGTGATTTTATGGTTCTCCTGTAGTGTATTATGAATAGTGAACCAGGAAGACATTTCTTTCCTAGGCAAAACTTGTTGGATTCTTGATGCAAGGGGCCAACCTCATTTTGTAACAGGTCACATATCTTAGAAAGAGAGAGAGAGAGAGAGAGAGAGAGAGAGAGAGAGAGAGAGAGAGAGAGAGAGAGAGAGAGAGAGAGAGAGAGAGAACTGAGAGAGAGAAACTGAGAGAGAGAGGGGGAGGGGGGAGAGAGAGAGAGAAATTTCTATTTCAGGGATTTATAGGGAATTTTCTAGTTGAGTGTAAACATTTATATAGATTAAAATGAATTGTATGAATTATAAACATAATTATAAATAACAACTCTAGAGGTATGGACAAAAAGTCCAGTGAAACAGCTGGAATCATATTACAAGTTAGTCTCCTACATGTCCAAGTAGGTTATTTGATATGAAACTGAGGATAAAGCGTCAATAAAATTCCCTAAAATTAAGGAATTATTCTAATTGTTTTGTGGAGATTAGTGGAAGCCCACTTTAATATAGATAATATAAATAAATAAAGATAATATTTTATCTTTCATAAATCCATATGAAATCTCTGATGGTATGAAGATGAGTTAGGAGGCTATTGTAATAGCTTAGGCCAGAGGTAAGGACTTAAACTAGGATGATGGACAGAGGGGATGGAAAGGAGAGAGTGGATGAAAAAGATATCTATGTGTGTATAAATTCCTTCTTTGACTGCACATTGTATATAATATATACACATATTTATAATATATACACATATGTATTTAGATGTTGATATCTATATATCTTATATGCACATAAATATGTGGAGATAAAATTCAAAAATATACATAAATAATATGCAAATTTAATTTGCTTGGCTTGACTATGCATAGTTTTTATAAGGAATTTTATTTCCTTTTCTTTTCCCAGTGAAGTATGAAATGGGAGAAAAAAAAATTAAAAATAGAGGTAGGTAAGGCACTATACAGATTAGAACGTTGCATTCACTTTCAGAAGAGTGCTACTATATTGTTAATTTTATTTAATTGTTTTATTTTGTTGCATATGATCACTCACAGAATGAGAAGTAATCTGCAAACATTGGCAAATACTGTTTTTAAAAGAAACATCAATCAATAAAACTTTAAAAAAAAAAAAAGAAGTGTGAGAGAGTTTGTCTCCTGAGGGAATGCATCAGGTGGGGGGGGGGAATGAGTTGAAGTGAGAAGTGCTGCATCTGAAATTAATTCTAGATCTACACTTAAAATCTGTGTGATCTTGGGTAAAGGCAACCTATTTGGACCTCAGCTTCCTCATCTGTGAAATAGTTGGGTAGTGGTAAATAAAATCTAAGTCCTTCCAATTCTAAATCTATAATATTGTGAGTCCAAAATAATTTCGAGATTATGGAAGTCTTCTTCCCTCTCACCTTACATGACTTCAGCTTGAAGACTGTTGATTAATGATCCTCTTCCTGGAACTGCTATGATATGAGAAACTCCAGCCACACTGCTCACTTCTCTTATAACTCCTTCTTTGGTGTCCTCCACCATGTCCATGGTGGCTGCCTGGCTCTTACACATGTCCTCTCTCCTTAAAAAACCTTCCCTCCCTTCTTTTCTCACACCCCTTTATGTTTTGATGCTCTGGAGAAAAGTGAAGGCCAGATTCAGATTTGGGAATCACCCACCAAGAATTAAATTTGAAGCTGTGAAAATGTGTAAGATTGGAGAGAAGGAGGGAAGAAGAGAAAAAAAAGCTAAGGATGGGGCATTGAGGACCACCTACATTAGAAATTTGGAAGAAGGAGAGCTAGAGGAGACAAAGGCTTTTCAAGGGAGTGGTGGAAGGAGAACCAGGGGAGTGTAGCCAGAAGAGTCAAGGAAGCATCCAAATTATCCACAGAGCAAAATGTCAAAGAATATGAAGGGTGAATATTTAAAAAAAAAGGATGGTGCTATTTCAACACAATGCTAACCCAGGTTGTAATGAGCTGAGTAGTAAGTAGGTGTTGAAGAGGTAGAGGCAATGAAAATAGTCTAGTTTTTCAATCAGTTTGTCAGTGAAAAGGAAAAAAAAACAGATACCTTAAATCTAAATATGTAGTAATGTCAAGATTTTTTTATTTTGTTTTTGGATGGAGAGACCTGACACAACATCTAAGTTTTCTTCACTTGGATTGGAGAACTGGTGAGTAAGAGCAGTATAATTCATTTTCTATTCTGTTTTGACCCTTTCCATTCCATTCATCCCATCCCATCCCATCGCATCCTATCCCTCCTCATCCTATCCCATCCCATTCCCTTCCATTATTCTTCTATTCCACTCTACCCTATCCTATCCTACCCTATCTTATCCTATTCTATCCTACCCTACCCTATTCTATCTTGTCATATCCTATCTTATCCTATCCTGTCCTATCTACTGTGTGCAAAAGATACAAAGACAAAACAAAACAAAAAAAATTTCTCCCAAGATAGCTAAGTCAAGGAGCTTACATTCTAAATTGAGAACTATCAAAGAACTTCATTTCCCCCTTCATAATAGAAGCACACTAAATAAAGCCCTGGTGGTACAATGGATATGCTACTGGGTCTAAAGTCAGGAAGATCATCTTTGTGAGTTCAAATCTGACCTCAGATATTTACTAGCTAGCTATATGATCCTGGGAAAGTCACCTAACTTTGTTTTCCTCAATTTCTTCATCTGTAAAATGAGCTGGAGAAGAAAAAGGCAAACCATTCCAGTATCTTTGCCAAGAAAACCCAAATAGAATCATCATGAAGAATTGGCTAAGACAAATGAATAACAGAGTAAAGGCTAAAAGTTGTGTTCCACTATTGGGATCTCTCTTAAAAACTCCCCATACTGACAAAATTAGAGTATCTTTAACCTCTTGGGTTGGTCTCTCTCTCTCTCTCTCTCTCTCTCTCTCTCTCTCTCTCTCTCTCTCTCTCTCTCTCTCTCTCTCTCTCTCTCTGTCTCTCTCTTCTGTCTCTGTCTCCCTGTCTCTGTCTCCCTGTCTCTGTCTCTCTGTCTGTCTCTCTGTCTCTCTCTGTTTCCCTCTCTATTTCTCTCACAATGTTGTATATGTGTATCTTTATCTCCATTTCAGTTTTTTGGTCATTGTAATACAAATATTCTTGAAAATTCCCTATATGGATGTTCATAGATGTGAAAATGAAACCCTATTAATATCATTAGTGTTTTGTCACCGTGTTATGGGTGAGGTCCAAGTGTTTGAGATATGTGGTTGTGATTCTAAGTTATCAATGGAAAAAAATCTTTAGCATTCAGCAAATCTTAGCATCCTAAGGAGCCACACCATTTAGTGTAATGTTAAGGATATACACGTTGAATTTTTATCTGCTCAGCAATGAATGTTTTCTATCCCCAAATATCATTCCACCCTGTATGAATTCTTCACCTTCTCAAGAACTGTAGTTATTTAATAGAGAAATTCTCTCTTGGGGGACTATTTAGAACTTACCCCTTGGATTTCACAGGTGTCTGACATGAACTTCAATGATTTAAATAAATACTAGCAGGTAAAAGGGAATGAAAGAAACAGAGACTGAGAAAGAGAAGACATACACACACAGAGGGATGGAGGGACAGAGAGAGACAGAGAGACAGGAAAAGATACCCATGGATTGAGATATACTATTACATACACAGAGGAGACATATACAGAGGAAGAAAGGGATAGACACAGAGTCAGAGAAATAGAGAAAACACATACACAGACAGACAGACAGAAATAGATAGAGGAGACATACACAGACAGATAGACAGGGGCCTCAGTTTCCTGTAAGATTAGGAGCTAAAATTTGGCATTCAAGTTCTATTCAGTTCTAAATCCCATGACCCTGGGAAGACATGCTACTGTCAAACCTAGAGTCTGGATTTGGCCAGTTGGGCAAATGTTTTTCTTTTAGTGTTGAATAGAAAATGCTGGTTATAATGTATGCAGTCTGGCAAATTCAATTATTTTGTTTTCAGTGGAAGAAAGGCAGGAATAAAAACACAAAATCTTATTAGAGCAGTATCATTTTCTCAGTATGTGGTATAAAACTCAATCCCTAATATCCATGACAGTCTAAATAAATAAAGATTATAGGGTAAGGGATTTTTAAAAATTCTTAATAATTAAAACTACATGCATTATGCTAGCGTGTAATGTATACTCCTCAAGAAATCTCAACAAGTACCATTTTCCCTCATTTTTTCTTTGTTTTTCAACTAGTAAGAAACCTTAATTTCTGACCACTAAGTTAGTCTTACCTAAACTTCACCATATTGCCCTCAGCCCAATCTTGTGAAACCAACCTTGACTAAAAAAATTCAGAGACAAAGAAAAAAAATTTTTTTTCTGGTTTCTGGCTCAGTATTACAGTGTAACAACCTCTGGTGAGGAGTTGGCTGGCCACAAAAACCCTGGGATTCTTAGTTCTTCCCAATTTGGGAAGAGGGGAAGTTAACAAGATGGGCCCTTGGCTGAGAAGGTTAGAGATTTGCATATACAGAGTGTGATGGAAGTTTAGGGAAGACTCAAGAAGAACGAGAAGAGAAGAACATTTCATGGTACCATTGGGACCACAATGGCGATTGCTACCTCTGTAATTTCCTTATTCAAGACCATGAGAGCCTGAAGTCCAAATCAAGATGCAAACACTCAATAGCTGTGTGATCCTGGGCAAGTCATTTTAATCTCTATCTGCCTCCGTTTCCTCAATTGTAAAATGGGGATAATAATAACACCTACTTTCCAGGGTTGTTGTGAGACAAATTGAGATATTATTTCACACAGTAGGGACTTATTAAACATATATTTACCCTCTACTGCCTTGCCCCTCCCCAAGTGAACAAACTTGGAGGTGTGTGATTATTTTGTTTTGTTTTTAAATCTCTAGTACTCACTAGAACAAGAGCACTGAGAAAAACAAGATAGGAATGGGTAATCCTTACCCTGCCTCTACCCTAATTTGATTATTTTTTAAAAATTTATTTTTAAATATAGTTGGTGAAATAAAAAAAATACAGTTGGTATATTCAATATTATTTCCCACGTAAATGGCAAAAAAGATAGAGTGCTGGACCTGGAGTCAGGGTGACCTGAGTTCAAATGTAGCCTCAGATACTCACTAGCTGTGTTGTTTTGGCCAATTAATTTCTCTTTGTCTCAGTTACTCCTCTGTAAAGTAGGGATAATAACATCACATACTTCCTAGGATTGTTGTGAGAATCAAATGAGATACTATTTGTAAAGCACTTTGCAAAGCCTAAAGTGTTATATAAATGCTAGCTGTTGTTGTTGTTACTTACTATCACCTGTGATTAATCTTGCCATAATATTACCAGCACTCTTTTTTTGTGGTATGAGAATATAATGAGAGTCACATATAATTTTTCCTGGTTCAGAGCAGAGGACCTCATCCCCTAGCTTATTGCTAGAGTTTTGTTATCTAACTGGAGACATAAACTAAGAATAAAATATTTCACAATTATACTTCAAAATGCATAATTACTATGAAATGGAGCCTTTTTATTTTTATAAATCTGCCTTATAGACATAAGTCAATGTTACATTATGGTAGCAATGTCTTGGCTCCATGGAAAACATTACCTCCAAAGAGTTATAGGACCACAGAATTACAGCTAGAAAGGACATCAGGGACCATCTAGTCTAATCCCCTACTTTTTTTGTTTTTAATAGAAGAGGAAACTGACACCCAGAAGTTTAAATGATTTATTCAAGTTCACAGAAGTAATTGGTTCCATATCTATAATATCCATTTTAAAGAAGAAATTTAAAAATTAAATATCAAAAATGGAAGACACCTTGGTCTTTTATGTACCAGGGGTTGGTAAACTATGGCCCACACAGAGTATTAAAAAAAAGAGATTGTGGGCTGGATTTGGTCCACAGGCCCTAGTTTCCAGACTCTGTTCTTGGATTTTTAGAGATCATTTGGTATAATTTCCTCATTTTGCAGGTGAGGACTCTAAAACCCAGAGGGATCGAGTCATTTGCCCATAATCCCACAGCTGGTGTTATAGTCAGGACAACAACTCAGGTATTCTGAATTTCCCAAAGCTCTTTTCCTTACAATATTCTGCCTCACATTCTTAGCAGTCAGGAAGGGGTCCTGACTATTCTCCTCTTTTACAGAAGGAAAATTGAAATATACATATACATGTTCAGTAACTCAATTAAAGCTAAATAGCAGGAATAATCTTAGAACTCAGGAAGGAAGAGACACATTGAGATAAAACTTTGCCTTCATCTGAGTACATCCTGGCACATTGTAGGCACTTAAGAAATGTTTATTGATTGATATTGGTTGATTGGTTGACTTTTTAATCTATCTCAGACTCTCTGGAGACACAAGAGTCCTTGTTATTATTGCTATTTAGTTGTATCCAATTATTCTTCACCCTATTTTAGTTTTCATTGTTATTGTTTTGGCAAAGATAGGGGAGTAGTTTGCCATTTCCTTCTCTAATTCATTTTATACATGGGAAAACAAAGAAACTGAGGCAAACAGAGTTAGGTGACTTACTCAGTGTTACACAACTAGTAAGTAGCTGAGGCTACATTTGAACACTTCTTACCCAAAGGAAATCTTGATTTCTGAAGTAAACTTTGATCCCGAATGTGTAATTGCAATCTCTTGGACCTTTCTAGAGTTGAAACCTTGTATTTACTTCTGTGAAATTAAGGGTAGTTTAGCTTTTTCTATAGAGGCAGTTTGTAAGACACTGAACCAATGCAATAGAGTGTCAGGTCCTGGAGTCAGAAATTCCTCTTCCTAACCTGGGAAGTTTCTTCATATGTAAAATAATAGAACCTACATTACAGGCTGTGCTGTTATCCATACATAAAGTGTTGTGCAAACTTTAATTCAACATAAAGCTAGTTATTATTGTTATATTAAAGTCCTATTCTTTCTTCTTAGCTTTGAGAAATGAATCTCCCTTCTCAACAACAACAACAATAATCTTCAAAATTCACTCTAATCCTTTAGCCTCCCCTCTGGATCTCCACAATAGACCTTCTTTCCATATATTTACAGCCTCTATGCTTCTCTGTGATCTTGTCACAATGAAGATAGAACTAAAGAATGTGCGATCTTGGCTCTCTTCCTTCTGTTTTTCTAGGCACTAAATTCAGACATTTTTAACCTTCAGGGGTTAGGGCTGCATTCCCCAGCCAAGTGCTTTCCAATCATTGCATTTCCTTATGCTTCCCTCCCTGAATTTAAAAGCGAGTTCTTTCCCCATTTTTCCAATTCAGGAAGACTACAAAGGAAAACAAGATGCTTTAGGATTAAGCTGAAGCCAGGAGAGACAAACCAGGTTTTCCAATCACGGAGCCTAGCATTGTCAACTCAGAGGCCTCCTGGGCCTGCAGTCAGGAGCTGTTGGATATGAGCTACATGGTACTCCAATTTGACCCATACCCCAAAACCACTATAGCCCAGCAGCATTTCATGGCAGGGTTTTCTGAGCCGGCAGGGTGTCATGTGGTCTGGCAAACTTAGACTATTATTTTTGCATTACTACATTTGAAAGGAACATGGTCTTGCAAAACCTGAGCAGATGATAAGTTATAGGGTAAAATATACTTCACTTCCAGTATTACCTTAACACAGAAATTCGAGTTAGCCTTATTCATAGGTCACTGTGCTTTCAAATATCATTTATATACATGATAACTTCCAAATCTATGCATCCAGCTCTCTTCAAGCTGATTTCTTGCACCTTCAGCTGCTTGTGGAATCATGGGCAGCTCACTTAATCCCTCTGGGCTTTAGGATTCTCACCTGCAAAATGAGGAATCCAAGTCTCTTCACTTTTTATGTTTCTGTTGAGGGGACTTTCAGTCACCTACTAGTCATTCTCAGCTTTTCATTGTCATTTACTAGCCCACCACCCAATTTAATTAAACACCAAGTCTTCCTATATTTATCTCCCCAATATCTCTCACACCTATTTCCTCTACTGTCATAGCAAAACCATTCTCATTCCTTCTCACCTAGACTAAGTTTATTTTTTGAGAGGCCATTAGGATTAAGTGACTTAGCAGGGCCACACAGATATTAAGTGTTAAGTGACTGAGGTCAGATTTGAACTCAGATCCTCCTGACTCCAGGGCCAATGTTCTATTACATCATCTAGCTGCCCTCCCTTCCCCCAGACCATTTCAATAACTGCTAACTTATCTTTGGATTCTTCTACAAAAAATAGACTCTTTTGTTTGACATTTAAAACTTTACAACCTGACTCCACCTTTTCTGTCCATTCTGATTATATATTTCTTCCTCTCATGCTCATTAAAAACTCTAGCCAAATTGACTTAGCTGCTGTTCCCTGCATTAATTTAATCTCTTACCTCCATTTCTCGGGTCTGACCATGTCATTCTCCTACTTAATTAATTCCAATGACTCCCACCTGAATCTAATATCAATATTAGTTCATCTGTAGCTTATTTTTTGGTATAAGTTTTCTACTGTGAATAACTATTAGTACAGTGGTACATGTATATAATTTATAAATTACTAAATATACATATATTGGGGGTATGTGATCAAAATGTTTTTGCTGATATGTTAAAAAAATTTTGGAGATCACTGTCCTCTTTAAAAATACTCCTCTGTAAACCTGAGATAACTACATCTACTACCAAGAATAAAGGATATAATGAAAACTGTAACTCAGTGCTTAGAGTTCCTATTGAAGGAAGCACACATTATAAATAATACGGCATTAGATTATTTCTATCCCTTCTTTCCCCTGAAGCCATTTGGTTCCTAACCCAGTTTCTTGAATGTTTTGTTTGTGTCAGGTAGACCTGCTATTTCTTGAGGAAAAATCTCGAGGGAAGCATATTTCAAAAGCTGGCTCCTAAAAACTGTTATTTCTTTAAAAAAAATATGAAAAAAGGATTTTGATTAGTAAATGCATGGAATTTTTTCTGTGGCAAGCTTATATTGTATAATATACAGCAGACAATACTATACACATAACCTCATGTTTTACCCACATAATTTGCCAGAAGCTATTTCTACTCTTCATGACTGGGGCAAAGATCGTTGCTTATATTGCATTGTACAGCCTGATTTGAGTTCATTAGTGATGTATAAGATTAGCACAAAATATAAGGGTTTATGATATTCTTTGCTATATAAATAAGAACTTCTTCCATATTTCATGTCTTCTTTCTCTTCCTCTGCTTATTCCACTCCTTATCTTTTTTCCTCCCTCCCTCCCTCCCTCCCTCCCTCCCTTCCTTCCTTCCTTCCTTCCTTCCTTCCTTCCTTCCTTCCTTCCTTCCTTCCTTCCTTCCTTCCTTCCTTCCTTCCTTCCTTCCTTCCTTCCTTCCTTCCTTCCTTCCTTCCTTCCTTCCTTCCTTCCTTCCTTTATATTTAAGACTTTCTCTGTCTCTCATTCATTCTCTATCTCTGTTTCTCCTCTATTTCCAACTTCAGCTATGTAGGTCCTCCTAAAGTAAGTAACCTTGTGGTCCCCTACCCCACTGTATGAGCTCATCATCTTGTTGCCAGAGACCTAGTACAGCTCAGCATTCTAAAGCATAAGCAACTCTTCGGTCTCAGTCTCCCCAGCAAGATCACAAACAAAACCTTGGAAACCTTTCAGAATTGTATAATTTTGTTTCCATAACTGGTTTCCTGTGTAATGAACACCTTTCTTCCCTGAACTGATTGTCTCACATAATCTGAGTATTTTCACACAGTTGTAGCTAGATTAAATCACAATTTCTTAGACTTAGAAGGGACCATTCAGAACCACCTTACATCCTCCCAGGATCATAACCTATCTGATCTAATCCAATAAATTTATTCATCATTTAGTATGTCACTTAAACATCCTAAGCCTATGTTTCTTCATTAGCAAAATGGACATAATAATATTTATCCTTCCTCACAGGTTTGTGGTGCTAATCAAATTAAATAATGGACAAAAGACTTTGTAAACTGGGAAGTTCTCTATAAAATCAATTATTATTATTGAAGAGAATAATATTCTAGTATTCTAGAGATCTAGGTTTTGTAGTTATGCTTCTTTCCTTTACTGTCTATGTAACTTTAGTATAATTTTCATGTAAGAAAGTCAGGTGGCCTCTCTGGGAAACACTTCCTCATCTGTTTAACAGATTCATTTTTCATGGGCTACTTCTGCTGGGTTTTCTTGGGCTGTCCTTCCCGGGATAAGCACATTATTTCCAACCATGCTTTCAATGACATCACCTTCCTTAGCCTTTTCTCTCCTCTAGAAGGCTGGAGGATGGTGATTCCTCCCAAAGTCTTATTTTATAAAGGGCAAAAACTGGACTTTTGATCCAGTTTGCATCTGGTGCTCCGTCTGGTTTCAATCTAGTGAAACAAGATGCCCCATACACTGGGTACTCCTTTGTGTCTCCCCCTCTTTCTCTAGACTACTTTGGTGGTATTTCTCCATACACATCTTTCCCTCCCATTAGATTATGAGCTTATTAGTTGTATCCCCAGCACTTAGCTCAATGCCTGACACATACTAGATGCTTAATAAATGTTTCATTGTGTGAAAATACTCATATTATATGAGACAGAATCAGCTTAGGGAATAAAGGTGTTCATTACAAAGGAAACTAGTTAGGGAAGCAAAATTGTACAATTCTGAAAGGCTTCCAAGGTTTTGTTTGTGATCAGTCTGGTTTTTGACCTCTAGAATCCCTAGCACTACCTTCCTGGGGCTGAAAACTTGATTATCATAAGGAAAGATCTGGCCAAAATAAGTCCTCTGCTGACTGTTGAATTCTTTTTACAATAGGTGGACACATTTTTCAAATAACATCAAAGATTAAGTGTCATTCTTTATATCTAGAAATTAAAAAAAAAACTCCGTTGCATAAACCAGAAGCTCAGGTAAACAAATAACTTTGATTTTTAAAAATAGCTTATGTTGGAAGATCTCCTTGAAGGCTCCAAATGTCTCTCCAGGCTACTCTGAAATTTTTGACAGGAACCCATTGGGAGAAAAGATGAAAACTTACATTTTGGAGGGGTGTGTGTATGTGTGTGTGTGTGTGTGTGTGTGTGTGTGTGTGTGTTCTACTTTATTATTCATATATTTATTATTCCAAGCCCAGAACTCTATCCACTGTGCCACCATATGCCTATTTTCTATGTTTAACTGGTTAGCTATACATTTTAGGTCTTTAGCACAGCTTTCTCTGTGTGTGTGTGTATGTGTAAGTCTCAGAGTTAGTGGTTAGTGCCTGTAAAGTTTTTTATCCCTAAGGGAGAGATAGACCTAGGATTGTTTCTTCATTTGGGATAAGGAACTCCCCAAAGAGAAACCTACACCCTCCACGAATGCTGAGTAGCCACTCCTTTAGTATTTACATTATTAGAGAGTTCCTTGAGGGTACTGAGAAGCTGCCTAACTTAACTTTGCACTTCATAGTTGAAATGGATCAGAGGTAGGACTTAGGTTTTTCCATGCTACCTCTGGACTCACTCTATTTAAGTTAAATGTTGAGCAATTGATAATTATTCATCTCCCCTTTTCCACAGCACCCCCTCTTCCTCAATCCTGGCCACATTAAACCACTTTAACAGAAGCTCTCCTCCTCCTTCTTTTCCGAAATTATGTCTGCCTCAAGACCAAGAGAAAGCACAAAACATCATTCTTTAGGTATGTAAAATGTTCCCTGTCCCAAACCAGCTATTCTTAATAATATACTCGGTAAATTCAGGAAGCTTTTTTGGGTAGAGAACAGCCTTCTGCCTTTCTTACATGGTTTCTCTAAATAAGATTGCAGTTTCAGCAATTTGACCCTTTCTTTAAAGCTGCAGGAGGTAAAGGAAAGTCTGGAATTATACCCCTCCTAGGATTAAAAAAAAGACTCTTTGGAGTACATAAATACAGCTTTGGCAAGGTTTTCATTTGGCATTGTTTCATTTTTCACAGACAGAACAGAAAATGGGCAACCCCATTCCACCCTTTACCAGGCCCCTTCAACATGTACCTATTAATATTGCTAGAATAGGACTACTTCTGTAAATGAGGCCCATTGCACCCTCAGCTTGCCAGGGGCACTGGACAGAATTTCTTTGCTCTCTCTCCATTTTACCTTATTCTCCTGAATAAACTTCCTCCCTCCCTCCCTGCCCTCCTCTCTTTTCTCTCTCTCTTTTTCTGTCTCTCTGTCTCCCTCTCCTTTGTCTTTCTGTCTCTCTATATTTTCTCTCCCACTTGTCTCTCTCTGGTATTTTCTCCCTTCTCTTTCTGATCTCTCTTCTTTCATTCTTTCTCTTTCTATCTCTCTCCTCTCTGTTTCTCTAAATCCTCTCTCCCTTTGTCTCTTACTCTCCTCTGTCTCTGTCTCTGTATCTTTTTTCTCTTTCTCTGTCTCTCCCTCTTTTTATAAATACATACACACATACACACATATACATACATAGTCTCTGAGACAGTCCAGCTGTTAAAAAATAGAGGTAGGATATCATACCAACTCTCTTTCATCAGGATGTATTCCCCTCTGCCTTGTGCTTTTTTCTATCAGCACATTAATTAGGGTTGGTTGCTTGATGGCATGGTATCACTAGGAAGGACAAGTGAGGTGATAAGACCATACCCATACAGAACTATGTCTTTAAGGATAATTTTAATGATTCTAGTCCTGGGACCAAGCAGGCTGCTATCAGCGAATGGTAGTGGAAAGAGAATTGGAATTCTAGCTCTGATGTGTTCTAGCTGTGTGATTGTAGGCAAGTTAATTGATCAGCTGTAAAATGGGATAATACAATTTGTATAGGTAGCATGTTAGTTGTTATTAAGAAAGAGCTTTGTAAATATATTCATTTTTATTTTTTTATTCAGTCTGTGATTTCCTCTGAATAGGGTGTTCCCAAATGAGGAAACTCTTTCCACTAATGCAGGCTAGCAATTGTTTAACTATTCTGCTACTGTTGTTGTTCAGTTGTTTGGTTGTGACCAACTCTTCATGATCTCATATGCAATTTTCTTGGCAAAGACACTGGAGTGGTTTGCTGTTTCCTTTTCCAGCTCATTTTACAAATGAAGAAAACTTTTTTGATCCTTTTTACATCCTTTATGTTTTTCCTATCTCAAACAAATGAGGAAAAGGCAAATTGGGTTAAGTGATTTGCCCAGGATCACAAAACTAGTTAGTGTCTGAAGCTGATTGGACCTCAAGTTTTTCTATTCTGTTCACTGAGTTACTTTGCTGACTCTACTATATATCTATATTGATAGACACATAGATAGATTATGATAATATATAATATGTAGTAAATGATATAGATCATCTGTTGTATATAAAATCATATATATATGTACATATATATTTATATATAGCCACCTACTAAATTAAAGAGGGCTATAATGATTATAATAATAATAAACAATTAATATTCATGTCGAATTTTAAGGTTTGAAAATTACCTAGGAATATTATTTCATGTGATCCCCATTCTAACCCTGGGAGGAAGATGCAATTATTATTTATATTATTTTACAGATGAGGAAAGTGAGGCAGACAGAATTTATTTGATTTGCCAGAGTCACATAGCTAGAAAGTGTCTGCAGTCATATTGGAGCTCAGGTCTTTTTGACTCCAGGTCCAATGCTCTTTGTGCCATCTGGCAGATCTGCATCAATGGAGGGAGTACATACACTGAAGCAATTGATTACTCAGCCTTAAAGAACTAATGTTTTACCCCAGCTAGCTTTTTCGGTATTCCCCCATGTCATTCCATCTTTTCCCTCCATGTTTTTGCATAGGCTTTCCCTTATGTGTAGAATATTTTTCCTTCTCATCTCTACCTCTTAGAGTTACTTTAAGGTTCGACTCAAGTACCATATTCTTCAAAACTCTCCTAGTTCTCTCAATCGCTATATATTTATATATACAAATTATATGATATATAATACAGCAAGTATTATATAACTGTATTATTTTATCATGTTATGTATATACATATATAGGAATATGTTAACATATTCAATATATGTGTGAACTTTATATATACACATACACATATTCATATACATATGTATCCTCTTTGTACTTATCTATATTGTATCTTTATAGTGAGAGCTAAGGCTACCTGAAATTTGGCTTTATATTTCTATCACCTAGAACATTACCTGGAATAAAGATGGCACATAATAAATATTTTTTGATTATGACCAACATACAAACTATTTGTTTTAATTCAGTGTTTGGAAAGTCACATAAGAATCTGAAATAAAAAGGCATAAGCTTCAACCTTGTCTCTTCTGCTAAATTTTGCTCACCAGGTTTGTATCTTTTCATCTGTTTGCAAGTTTCCTTTGAATTATATCTCCTAGAATACTTTGAGGTTCAAACGACTTCACAGATTAGAGAAGGTTTTGAAAGTCATGTTTCAGAAGGGTATGAGTGCAAGAGGAGGACTGCTTTCCACACTCTGTCTCAACTAGTGCATGAATCTTGGGTTAGGGTGAGGGAAAGGTTTAAAAAGAGAAAGCCTGGCTGTTATAGCTGCCAGGACCCTTTTCAAGCATTATTACCATTATGTTCAGGTTTTTGATATACAAATAGACTCAAAGGCTAGGTATCAGATTCTGGAGGCTACTCCCATTCTAGTCTGATGATATGGCTTAAGGTATGGCTTTATCCATCTTCAAAGCCATGAAGTATTCACCCCTGGCCTCATATTAAAACACAGAACTTAAATGGTCTTTGTGGCAAATTTTACATCCTTTATGGTTTTCCTATCTCAAAGCATACTCAGCAATGAATAATGTTGGTGAGCCTTTCTGCCATTATTTCAAGCCCACCAATGATTTTTCTCCAATTTTAGAAGTTCCTTGTATTGAATTTCCAATTGACCAGTTAATAGAAATATTAGCTTTTGCAAATAATATTTACTTGAAAAACATGCTGAAAACAAACATGAACACACTCTACTATATGTCAATGATATATTGATAAAGCTATTAGCAAAATAAGGAAACACTATCCTGATGCAATCATCCTTCATTATATGGATGATATCTTGACTGGTCATCCACAGACCGAGGATTTGAAGGAGATGTTACAAATAACAGAAAGAGAATTAAAATAGTTTTAATAATATCATCAAAAAAATTCAAAGACACTCCTTTTTTTTTTTTTTTTTTTTTTTTTTTTTTTTTTTTTTTTTTTTTTTTTAGCTATTTGGGTTTTACTGTTCAGCCAAAAGGTATATATCAGAAACTTCCTGAATTCCAGACCGGCCAGGTACACACATTAAATCAGGTCCAAAATTAGATTGGGGACATTCAATGGCTTAGGCCCTGAGCTTCTATATTCAACACCATGATGTTTCCTTTGTATAAAATGTTTCAGGGTGATCCTTGGTTAGATTCCAGCAGGACATGGATTCCTGAAGCTCTTGATAGCATAAAACAGATAATAAAAAAATAGCAAAAGCAAACACTCAAAGAGCACTTCCACAAAAAGGCTACTCAGGAAACCTGGACCAATTTTTTAGTGTTAGGAGAGGTAAAAGCAAGAAAAATCCTGACCCAATTGCCATTCTATGAACAGTGGCAATGGATATATCCTATAAAAACAAAAACACATCCACTTAAAGGACCTAATGTGTTCACTGATGCCACCAAGCAGAATAAAGCAGCCATATATTCTCCACAATTGAGCATCTCTAATGTATTTACTATACCTTATACCTTTACATAACAAAGTGAGCTGTATGCAATTATATAAGTAAAAAGCTGTGTAGCTTATGTACCCTATTCTCAAAGACTTGTAGGGATGGGGACTAATCCCAAAGATTACAGGCCAAAAAATATATGGCAAATGGTTGTTACACATATGGGAAAAACATGAATTCATGTTATAGTTGACACTTATTTAGGCTTTGTATCTGCATCCTATCAATGAGGGGAAGCTGCTTCACATGCAATAAATAACTTATTTCACTTTTTTTGCCTCTATGAGCATCCCACACACTATCAAGACTGATAATGGACTCTCATACACCTTAAAAATACTAAAACAGTTCTTACAGGACTTCTCCAGATGTCATATTTTTGGGGTTCCTTACAGCCCTACAGGACAGACCATTGTAGAAAGGACTAAATAGACCTTGAAGAGATTCATCAAAAAACAAAAAGAGGGAGAAGGAGGTAGGGTAACTAAAAAAGATATAGATAAAGCAGTATACACAATAAATTACTTAAAATTTGATTCAAATGTCCAGCTATGAAATACTCTCTGGTGAAAATAGACAGAGAATCACTAAAAGACAATACCCCATCTTTATTAAGAAAGCCCCCTCAGAACAAGACCATGGTAATGAAAAGGATCCTGAAGGATGGGAAGAATCCTATAGGGTTCTAATGTGGGGGCCAGAATATGCTTGTATCTCCATAGGAGAAAAGCTTCAGCAGTGGATTCCCACCAGACATCTCAAAGTTGTCTATAGAGCAGAAGAAGAAAAGAAGGAAGAGGAGATGACAGTCCAAAAGGAGGAGAAGATGTTCCCTCAAGACCACTAACAAGATGCTTTCTATATATGTAGGTTTGTGTTACACACAATCAGGACTGGCAACAGAGGCCAAAAGGTGGCTGGACCCTGGCCCAGGATTGTCTCATGGGGGGTGAAGTATGATGTGACACATGCTGGGCATGCAGGGGACACCCTATCATAGCAACACCCTCATCCAGAGGAGGGTTGCAGTGGTGTCTCTACATAAAGGGATCATTAGGTTGGCCCCTTATAAAGCACAAGCCTCCATGGGACACATTCTTGTTGCAGTTTGGCACATGGAAAAACATCTTGGGTCCTGGTTCTTGGACAAATGGCCCAAGAATTGAATGCCAGTTTGTATTAAAGCCTGTCTGGGAGGGAAATATACATTCATGTGCGGAGACTCTGTAACGGTTACCAAAGAAACATTAGATTTTTATAATATTACTTGTTGGAATTATACTGTTAATGATTGTTTAGAGAATGAAATTGAAAATCAGACACTAGAGCTAATGTAGCAATGTTTCCTGTCAAAAGTGAGAAATAGTATCATACTAAGACTGATAATATGTTCAATAATATAATAGAAAAGAAAGAAACAGACCTTAGTCCCATTAGAAAAAAGAGATGTATCAGTTGTGTCGTATTAGGTATCACTATATTGGTTTCACTTATAGCTTCATCAGTCTCTCTTACAATGTCCATATCTAATGTACAAAACAGCATAGTACAAGTTAGATATATAGAGGAACTAGCTAGGAATGTCTCAGTGGGTTTTGCCCGACAAGCTAAGCTACATAGCTAAGATTAACTAAGATAGATAAGTATCATATGATAAAAGATTTGAGAAGTATCATTGGAAATAGGAGCAGAAGTGAAGTTATTGAAACTCTAGGCTCAATTACAATGTGACTACAGAAAAAGTTTGTGTAATGCTTTTGCTGTATAATCATACAGGACAAGATTATGATTGGGACAGTATCAAGAGGCATTTGAATGGTTTATTTCTCAATTACACAATTGAAGGTAACATAGAAAGTTTATATAAATGAGCATCTGACAGAGAAAGCTTCTCATGAAAATTTGAATCCAGATAAAACTGCTGAAAAAATCAAACATTGGTTTGATAATGCCTCTTCATGGCAGTTAAAATTAGAATTATGGATTGCCCTGTGTGTTGTTATATTGTTACTGCTTTGTTGTTGCTCTATAATATTAGGATGCTTTTTTAGAGCTTTCTCCACCATCCTTTCAGAAGCTGCAGCTCAAGAAAGGATTTTTTATCTAAAAGATTAAAAGGGGAAATTGCTAGTGTATGTACTCTGCCGAGAGGGAGTACAGAGGCCACCTTGACCTTTGGTGCACAATAAGTTTTCTGCCACATTGCAGAGATGCTCTTGTTGAGCAAGGAGCAGTGATGCACGGCATGGGATCAGATTCAGCCTGAGGGTCAAAGTGTAGCTGCTCATGAATAGGGATGCCTTGACAGGGTTTCTTGCCTATGAGGTGGTTGCTAGATGGCTGGATTGCTCTCCTCCCATTGGCAGATACATGCATGTGCAAAGCCTACAAGCTGCTTCCCTGGATGGTGATTAGGGATTGCCTACTGTTCACATGCTAATCATGTTTGCAAAAATGTATATCAACAAGGCTATACGCCATAATACATCGGAGCTCTTTTCATACTCTCTGAGTTTCCTGCCTCATTCATCTCACCTCTGAGATTAAAGGGCTCATATACTTTGAGCTCACAATTAAGATGGCCACAACACCCCCTCCCCCAACAGCTAGAATTTGAACAAATTCCCTCCATTCCCTGATAATCAGTTTGTTTTCTGGTGCCTAAGGTTTTGAATTAGATTCCTAGTTTAGTTTGATTCCTATGTGGAACAGTTCCACCAAGCTCCAAGTCTAAAGCCACACCTTGGGCTCAAGTCTCAGACAGGTTGATCTGGAATCCAGCCTCCAATGTTGCCTTGGTTTGATTCCAGAGATTCCTGTACAATGCTTGTGCCTAGATTTGAAAGGACAAATAACATAGACACCTGAACAAAAGTCCAAGCTGTTCTCTCAAGCTTAAATGGAAAAGGGAAGAAGGTAATCATTTCTCTTAGTCAGGTCAGTCATAGTGATATGCTACTGAATAGTAAGAGATTGTCCCAGTCTGAAAAATGTAGATGCAACCAAAATGATCACTATTACTAGAAAAATAACTCAAAAGGCATATTTTACTGACTTGACTCAGCAATACTATATTTCTCCTGCATAAGGACAAAATTCATTCAATGGAACATGAGTCTTTTTATCAGAGAGAAGGCAAAAAATCATTTTTTGCCTCTAACTGAAAAACAACAGCAGCAATATAATGAGAAATTCTGCTGATAATCTGGAAAAAGACAGGCAAGAATCAAGCTGCAGGTCCAGTTTAGTAATATGATATAAGGAAATTTGCCAATTTCTGAATTACCTTTGTTAATCTGCATTTTCTTCAATGCCATCCCTGTGATGATTAGATAGTCTTAACTCTGCAGATATTGTCAGAACTGGAATGATGACAGACCAAGATGGTAGGAATCTGATTATGGGGTTTTTATTTTTCAGTGTTTAATATGGAGTTCTAATTTTATAATTTTATTACATAGGAATCTTCACTTTTTAATTCACTAAAATTAAATTTTTTTTATTATTTTAAAAAAGTTTTAAGTTCCAAATTCTATCCTTCCTTTTTTTCTTCCCTCCCTTCACCCTTGCTGTAGACTGTAAGCAATCTGATATATGTTTTGCATGTGCAATTGGGTAAAACAATTAATGATTTCTTAATTGCCATATCCAATATTTCCTCATAAGGCTTCAACCTCCTTGGGCTTGGTGCTATGGTCAACACTATCAATTCTATGGGGTCACATTTATATTCTACTCTTGACTTCTAAAGATCCTATGTTAGTTTTCTCCAAGAATTGCCTTCTTTTTCTCTTTGTGTTCACTAAACATAGCACTCTGTAGGCTTTGTTCTTGACTGCACATATGGCATCCTACTGCTCATAAGGGGTTTGAAAGGGAAGTTATTAAATGTTTGAGACCAGATTTGAATTCATATGTCTTCTTATGCCCCATCTTTGGGGCCTGGAACAGTGAATAAAATGCTAGGCTTGAAGTCAGGGAGATGACTTCAAATGTAGCCTCAAGACACATACTAGCTACGTGAGCCTGAACAAGTCACCTAATCCCAGTTTCCTCATTTGTAAATGGGGATCATAATAGTACCTACGTCCCCCTAAGGTTGTTTTTTAAGGATCAAATGAGATTATTGTAAAGAGCTTAGAGCACCATTCCTGATACATGATAAATCTTATATAAATATTACTTATTATTATTATAAATACAAGGTAGTTTAGGAGGAAGGACATTAGCTTTGGGATTGGAAAAGGCTTAGTATAGAATATGGTACTTGAGTTATGTTTTAAAGGAAGAGGACCCAGATAAGGGTATAGTACATTCTAGGCTAGTAATATGGCCCATGAAAAGTCATAGAGATGGGAGGAATCATGTTATATATAACATGAATGAGGAACAGAGAAAAGGCCAGGTTAGCTTAATCAATAGTGTAGCAGGAAGAACAAAAGATAATGAGTTGGAAAGATAGGTTGGGGCAAAATTCTGAAGGACTTTAAAAACTAAACAAAGGAATTTATATTTGGTCACAGAAGCAATAGGAAGCCACTGTAATTGGTTGTATTGGGAATTAATATAACCAGCTTTCTGCTTAAAAATGATTTTGGTGGAAGTATATAAGAAAGACTGCATTGGGAAGAAATTTGAGACAGCAATACCACTTAGGCAGTTGTTACTATAATACAGGTGAGAGATGAGGAATGCCTGGACTAAAGAGAAGGGATATGAGTAGAAAGAGTGGGTCAGGCACAAAAATTATTGTGGAAGTAGAGATAACAAGATTTCCCAACTAATTGGCTCTGTGGGATGATGGAAAGCGAGGATTCCAGGAAAATGCCAGTGAGACCAAAAGGATAGTGATAACTTCAACAAAAGTTTGGGAAAAGGGGTGTGTGTGTGTGTGTGTGTGTGTGTGTGTGTGTGTGTGTGTGTAAAAATAATGAATTCGTTTTGAACATGTTGAATTTGACATGTCTCTGGAATATATAGTGAAGTGTCTAATCAGCAATTGGTGCTTTAGAGTTGAAGGACTAAGTATATAATATGGAAATTATTTGTATGAAAATAATAGTTATTTCCATGAGAGCTGATGAAGAATATGTGTAGAATATAGGTTCTTAACCTTTATTTTGGATTCCTTTGAAGCATTTTGAAACAATTTGAAACCTATGGACCCCTTTTCACAATAATATATTTAAATGCATAAAACAAAATATAAAACTTTACAAAGGAGATCAATTATATTGAAATAAAGATGTGATTTTTTTTCCTATCCTGAAACATGTCCATGGATCTACATTAAGAACTTCTGATGTGATCCGAAGATTGAATCTCAGGGAACACCAATAGTCAAGGCTCATGATTTTGATGAAGAGGCATGAAGGAGAAGGAGAAGGAAAAAGAAAACTGAGCAGCTGAGAGGTAAGCTAGGAGAGGGAAGTGTGGGTTTTATGTCTACTCTTAAAGAACTTGCCTACTACAGTTCATAGCACAGTACACATACATGTTTAAATTAAATTAATCAAATTATGTACTTCTCTAATCCCTGATGTATAAAACTTTTCCCCCAAAAAACCTAAAAATGCCTAAACCCCAAACCTAAAAATCTTGTTTTTTCAAAAATTGGAGTAGTAGTATTTAGTTCTTAAATTTCATTCATGTTTACGAAGACAATACTTTTCATTTCCCTCTACTTGGGCACATTTTCCAGGCCTTCCTCTCTGTTCCCCAGTGAATATTTTGGCCAGACTGTATTATATGCTGACATAAAGTGCCTTGGGTCCTTTTAAACACAAATACACATGCACACACAGAAACAAGTCTGTTATTACTTGCAATCAATCTTTCAAATGTAGTTTTTTAATGAAAAAAGGGAAAAAAAGATTGTGACTAGGGGAAATAATTACAAAAATCCTCCAGTCTAATTATATGACCTATTCTATTTCTGAGACCTGCTCTCTGCAATACAAAAATCTGTTCATGGCAAGTTAAATGGTTTATGACATGATACCACATGGCTTGGTAAGCATGACAATTCTCAAAGTTAAACATTTAGGTGCTATATCACCACTAGAGTAAAGAAATGGTCAGCATTAGGTCTTGTTACTTAAGAGATGCAGAGTATTCAGAATTCTTTGTAATATAAGCATTTGGCACAACTTTATTTGCTACTGGGTTTATGGAGAAAGACTGATGCATCCCAGAAGTAATATTTGTGCCTTGTCTCTTTTCATGGAAATCCCTTGAGCAGGGAAACTCTCAAATTCTTCACTGAACCTATGCTTTCATTTCTTTCCCAGTGGGTCCCTTGTCCTATTTAGTATCTGGTTAGACCTAATTCTCTAAAGTGTGAACTTAAGGTCTATTTTTTTTTTTTTGCTAAAGTAGAGTTTTCTGCCAATATCAGATCACTATCTATCTATGTGATTCATAAGAATTAGATCACCTAGACAGGCAATTCTCAGATAATTGCTATATTGCCTTTTTATTTTTTGCCTTTGTCGAATCTATTTCAATTTGAAGTCTTATTTGGAAGAGCATAACTAATCTGCCCCTAAATCATATGAATATTTACTATTTTTTCTCTTTAATATATTTTTATTTATTTCATTAAATACTTCCCAATTACATATAATTAATTTAACATTATTTTTTTAATGACAAGAAGGCAAATAATTTGGTATTGATTATACATGTGGTCATGTGAAGCATATTTTTTAAATTAGTCATGTTGCAAAAGAAAACACAGACAAACCCAATAAAAATAAGATCAAAAAAAAAGTATGCTTCAGTCTACACTCAGAGTTTATCTGTTCTTCCTCTGGAGGTGGATAATATATATATATATATATATATATTTAATCACAGGATCTTGGATCTTTGTCTTAATCAAAGTAGCTAAGTTTTTCACAGCTATCATCCTTAAAATATTGTTTTTGTTATTACATACAAGATTCTTTAGGCTATACTTTGCATAACTTCAAACAAGTTTTCCCAGGTTTTTCTGAAACATCCTACTTCTCATTTCTTTAGTACAATAGTATTTTATTACAATAATTTAATACAACTTGCTCATCAATTTCCTAATTGATGGGCATCACCTCAATTTCTTTTTTTTTCTTGCCACCATAAAGATCTACTATAATTATTTTTATACATGTGAATCATTTTACTTTTCTTTCTTCTCTCTGAGATATTGAACCAAAAGTGGTATTGCTGTGTCAAAGGGTATTCAGTTTTATAGTCTTTTGAGCATAATTCCAAATTGTTTTCCAGAATAGCTGGATTAATTCACAATTCTACTTAAGATAGAGTGTGGTGCATTATTGTCCCTTTTCCCCTGTTGGGTAAGATGAATTCCTTTTACCATTTGAGTGTGTGTGTGTGTGTGTGTGTGTGTGTGTGTGTGTGCAGGCATGTTTCTCTTTGAACAAATTTAGATGTGAATTTGGTTCAAGGGTTGCCTTCTCCCACCCATTCTCCTTCTATAAAACCTCTAGCTTGTACCCTTTTATAGTAGACAATTTCCCTTATTTTTTCTCTTCCTTTTCACTTCTCCCAGGACATCCCTCTTTCCTATATATGCATTTTTAAAAAAAATCATCTCAATATAATCAGTTCATTCCCATGCTCTTTTTTCTATGCAGAATCTAATTGCCTAATAATGATATAGTTATAAGAGTTGTGTACCTGGCAAAGAAATAGAAATTGAGGGATTGTTCATTAAGTGGGGAATGCTTGAATAAGTTGTGGCATATTATTGTGATGGAATACTATTATTACTCTGTGAGAAATGACAAGGAGGGATGGTTTTTTAAAAATGTAGCAAGACCTATATGAACCAATACAAAGTGAAGTGAGAAGAACTAGGAAATTGTTGTGCCTAGTAATAGCTGCAATAATAAACTGTGAAAGACTTGGTTGTTCTGATCAATATAGTGATCCAAGACAAGTTCAAAGGGCTCATCATAAAAATGCTATCAACCTCCAAAGAACCAATGAGCTCAAAGTGCCAACTGAAGTGTAATAGTCTCCCTTTATTTTTTCTTGCTTTTAAAATATGAAATATTAAAATCTATTTTTGCATGATTTCATATAATACATATGAAATTGATATATTGCTTGCTTTCTCAGTATGGGGGAGAGGAAATGGAAAAGAGGGAAAGAATTTTAAAAGAGAAAAAATATTAAAAAGTAATCAATTTGAGTTTTTAAAAAGAACTTACACATATTTTCTTATATATATAATGTAAACAGTTTAATCTTTTTGAGTCCCTTATGATTTCTTTTTCATGCCTCTCTTAAACCTTCTATTTGAAACTCAAATTTTCTACATAACTGTGATCTTTTCTTCAGGAATGGTTGAAAGTCTTCTATTTCATTAAGTATCTATTTTTTTTTTCCTGAAGGATTATACTCAGTTTTGTTGGCTAGCCTGTTCTTGTTTGTAATCCCATTATTTTGTTTTCCTAATTATGATATTACAAACCCTCCACTCCTTTAATATGAAAGTTATCAAATTTTGTGTGATCTTTACTATGGCTCCAAAATATTGGAATATTTTCTTTCAGGCAGTTTAAAATATTTTCTAGAGCTCTGGAATTTGACTACAGTATTCCTGAGAGTTTTAAATAAATATTTTGATATTTCAAGTGGTGATGATCAATTAATTCTTTTCAATGTATATTTTACCCTCTGCTCTAGTATATCAAGGCAGTTTTCCTTGACAGCTTCTTGAAATGTAGTGTCTAGATTCTTTCTTTGATCAGAGCATTCATTTAGTACAATAAAATTATCTCTCCTTGTGTTTTCCAGTCAATTGGTATTTTATGAGATATTTCACATTTTCTACTATTTTTTTCATCCTTTTGATTTTGTTTTATTGTTTCTTGTGTCATGAAGTCATTAGCTTCCACTTTTTAAGAAATTCTTTTCTTCATTGAACTTTTGTATCTCTTTTTCCATTTGGCCAATTCTGTTGTTTATGGAGTTATTTTCATCAGTGAAATTTTGACAATTCTGTTTTTTAAAGAGTTATTTTTTCAACATTTTTGTGCCTCCCAAGTTATTGTCTTTTCATAATTTTCTTCCTTTGCTTTCATTTCCTTATATGATTATTCCTGTACCTTCTGTAAGAAATGACCAGCAGGATGATTTCAGAAAGGCCTGGGGAGACTTACATGAACTGATGCTGAGTGAAAGGAGCAGGACCAGGAGATCATTATATACTTCAACAACAATACTGTATGATGATCAATTCTGATGAACATGGCCCTCTCCAACAATGAGATGAACCAAATCAGTTTCAATAGAGCAGTAATGAACTGAACCAGCTATACCCAGCGAAAGAACTCTGGTAGATGACTATGAACCATTACATAGAATCCCCAATCCCTCTATTTTTGTCCGCCTGCATTTTGGATTTCCTTCACAGGCTAATTGTACACTATTTCAAAGTCTGATTCTTTTTGTACAGCAAAACAACTGTTTGGACATGTGTACATATATTGTATTTAATTTAAACTTTAACATATTGAACATGTATTGGTCAACCTGTCATCTGGGGGGGGGAAGGAGGGGAAAAATTAGAACAAAAGGTTTGGCAATTGTCAATGTTGTAAAATTACCCATGCATATATCTGGTAAATAAAAACTATTAAAAAATTAAAAAAATATTCCTGTACCACTCCTAATTGATTTTGAAAATAATTTTTTTTGGCTCTTCCAATAATTCCTGTTGGGCTTGTATCTTATATACATTTATTGTTGAGGCTTTGCCTCTAACTATTTCGACTTTATTGTTTTCTGAGTTTGCATCTTGATTTTTTTTTGTTGTTTGATTTTGTTTCTTGATTTTGAACTTTATGTTAAAGTTGGGCTCTGTTCCTGGCATGAGATGGGTAGAGAAACTGTCTCAAGCTAGAGCTAATTCTGAGGGGTTTGGAAGTTTTTAGTGCTTCCAATGTGGTGTGATCTGGGGAGAGGTATGGTCACTGTTCTCCTAGTCTATACTCTGCTTCTTACCTAAGAAGAGATTCTGATCTTAAATTTGAACTCAGATCCTTCTGACTTCAGGGCTGGTTAGTAGTTTGATTATTATAAATAACCAAATTAGTTTTAAAAGACATATGAAGAAAGATGCTATTTTCATCCAGAGAAAGAACTGATATGCAGAAATATGTGTAATATAATTATATGTGTGTGTGTGTGTGTGTGTGTGTGTATATGTAATAGTAGCTGTTTCTGGGGGAGGGCCGTAGGAAGAAAAAAAAAGAAAGTTATATGACAATTTTATTGTATATTTGAAAGAAATGGAAAGTTATGCCTAGTAGATTTGCAATTTAATGTACAATCATCTTTTTATTGTGTTGTTATGGAAATGACTTGTTCCATAAATTAAAAATAAAAAAAAATGTTTTATTGATTCCTTTACATTTAAAAATGTAGACATTTTCCAGGGAGAAAAACTTTTGCCCCACCCTCTACATTAAATCTTCCATTAAGATTCCATTAATTAAAACCAAAAGTGACCATTAAAAAATCCCTAAGTGAATATGAAGCACTCTGTTCTAGCCCCCTTTTTCTGACACCACACTGCTTTCCCACCCCAGACCATGTAGAGATGGGTATCATGCATTATATGTGGTCCAGAGCCTTCACTGGTTTTTCAGTTTCAACTTAAGAGTTTAGCTTCCTTTTAGGGATCTTTTCATTTATATTGTTATAGTATTGCATATATTGTTCTCTTGGTTTTGTTTATTTTATTTTGTGTCAGTTCAGATATTATCTTCCCCAGTTTCCCTGAGTGTATCATATTTCTTCCTATACAGCAATATTTTAGTAAAATCATATATTTTAAAAAGTCACACATACCTCTCCCACTCAAGGGATACAATTTTGCAATTCTTTGCTATCCCAGAGAGAGAATATTTTGTCATGTATTGTGCCTTTATTTTTATTTCTCATATTCATAGAGTACTTGTTCAGCAAAGAGATTTTTGAGTTAGATTGGAATAGACAGTTTAGTAGATTTTCTTCATTCTAAATTAATATCTATAACAATGGCTCATTTGACAGCCCTATCTCTAACAATAATAATAATATCATATTACTCTTCCATCTCCTTCATTAATGTCTATTTGAGTCATCTTTAAAACCATTCTGGAGGTTCTTAGGGTTTCTCTGTTGTCATTTCACAATGTTGACATTGTAACTTCAGGGAATTTTATCTGTTTCTTTGGCATCCTTGATATAAATATGCTTTTTCCCATTAATCTTTTCCCTTCTGCAATCATAGTATTATCCTCTCTTTCCTTTCCCACCCAATGCTTTTCTTTCTATCCTCTGTTCTCTCAGACCACTGGGGTTGGATGACATCTGTGGCTGTCATGAGGAGGTCTAGCCATTTGGTACACACAGATTCCAAGTGGCCACTGCAGTTGAACATATTCTTTACTTTTACCACTTGCACTGGTTTTCCTCACTAAAGATGAGTAGGCAGGGATAAGTTTCAATCTTTGTTATGGGCCAGAACTTGAAACAAGGTACTAAGAGGAATTAAGGAGACAATGGTTAAATCTAGTTTAGCATTAATTTAATCCTACAACAAATAATGGTTTCCTAGTGATATAATGATTGGTTTATATTCAGTGTAGAGTATATAAGCTCAAACTCAACCAGAATCATAATTAGGGAAGACAGAGAAGCAGTGGTGGTTCTCCTGCCTCCCCCACAGAAACCAAGACACATTCAGGAGGACCTCAAGAAAGCTGGCCTGGGCCCCAGGCAAAGAGACAATAAAGGATTTGGACTTTAATACCTGGCTGTTCATGTGGTGATTACTGAACTGAAATGAAGGCTGCTCCAGAGACCCCAAGAAAACCAAATCAAGGAGAACATTACATGTCTTCATGACAGACTTTATTACATTATCTTGCTCTCAAATCTAAACATATTTTGTATTATCATATTTCTGTACAGAGCATCATCATCTTTCTAGTCATCTAAATTCTCATCCTTGGTCTTACTTGGTCTAATCAGTTTTCAAGTCTTGTTAATATTTCCATAACATTTTTTTGTATCCATCCCCTTCAGTCTACCCTTACAACCATTCTCCTCATCAGGCTCTCATCATCCTTTGCTTGGACAATGCAACTGCCTCTTTCTTGACCTTCCTGCCTCAAGTCTCTCCCTACTCCAAATCATCTTCCATGACAAATTGATAGTCATTAATTGTACATCTGGCTGTATCACTATGGATTCTAGGATCAAATATTACTTCATTTTTATTCCGTCTTTAAAATTTTCTACTTTGATGTAAGTTTTATAATGTGCATGATAGCATAGTAGAATATTTTGTAAAAAGGGGAACATATACATATGGAGAGGTGTTCTCCATATATATATATACATATAAATATATGTATATATATATATTTAATAATGAAGGTATGGATATAAAGATGTGGGTCTACTATTTTTGTCAACTTCATGTCATTTTTCTTCAAAATAGCCAAAAAGACCTTATCAAATGGTTCACTAAAATCTAGGTAAATTTTGTCTATTTATAGCTATTTATAGCATTTCCTTGATATTTTAAATTATGGCATGATCTCTTCTTGATGAAACCTTTGTTTCTTGGTGAATATTGCTTCCTTTTGTACATGTTTAACAACAATTCCTTTAAAGTTACATTCTAGAATTTTGACAGGATGCTGAGTTCAGTTCAGTGTCCTACAGTTTACATACATTATCTTCCTCCCCTGCTTAAAAAATAACCAAACATTTGTTTTTTTCTAGTCCTACAGTGTTTATTCTGCTTTGTCTTTCAAAGATCATTTATAGTGACTTAGCAGTAACATTTGTCACCTGTTGTAGTATCCAATGCAGTAGTTTATGTGAGCCAAATAACTTGAGCTCTTCAAGGAATTCTTACTATATTGGCTGGGGAATAGGAAAAATACCTTCCTTTATATCTCATACTTTCCCTAGTCACCTAGAAGAAGAACAGATGCAATAGTGGGATAGAAGTCATGCCCAGCACCCATTTCAACTTCCTTTGGAAACTATGAGCTTCACTATTTATCTGACTCCCATTACTACTTCTATGGCTAAAAATCTATCATCTCTTATTTTTCTTTTTATCTCTTTAATTAATCATCATCAGGAGGAAGTTACCTCCAACCCCAGTCTTCTGTATTTTCATCCTCTAATTTCAACTGGGCCTTCATAGTAGTTAGGCAATCCTTTAATTCTGCCATGATCAATTTCCTATTTCATTCTCTATAAAAACTACGCCAAACTTCCTCATTAGGAAGAAAGGAAGGTTTGGGGGAAAGAAGATGAGTTCAGTTTTAGACATTGTTAAATTTGAGGAGTTTCCAAGATATCTAACTTGAAATGTTTAGTGAGCAGTTGGTAATAAGAGACTATAGATTTCAGAGGTTTTCTCCTTGACTCACTTGTTTACTCAATCAACTAGTTATTTGACATTTAAGATCTTTCACAACCTTGTCACAACCTATTTTTCCAGCCTTAAAGGACTCACACTCCCATACCCTGTGATGTGGACAACAGTGACCATCTTTTTGTTTCTCCTATATCAGTTTCTCATCTCTGTCGTTTCACTGGCAATCTGCTATTATTGGAAGTCTCTTCTTCACCTCCCCTTTATATTATTGTCTCTTCCTTCAAGACAAATTTTAAGCACCATCTTCTCTAAAAGCCTTTGTTAACCTCCTCCACTTCCCACCACTAGTGTTTTCCTTACCAAGATAGATTTTTAATATTTACTTTGCATAAATATTTGTTCCGTTAATATTTGTTCTATATATATTTGCATATATTGCAAATATGGATTTTTCCTATTAGAATGTAAGGAACTTGTGGGTAGGGATTTTTCCCCAATTTTGCCTTTGTATCCCCAGCACTTACTGCTGTGCCTGACATATAGTTGGTGCTTCATACAGATTTGTTGATCGATGGATTAATCTAATTCAAAATAGTTCTATATGCAGCCTTATTTCATTGAATGGATTTCTTTTTAAAATTTATTGTCTTCTCTATTCTCCTATGTACCCCAAATCATGACTATAGCACCACATGACTTTATGGAACCTTGTACCTAATTAATAGGTACAAGTCCCATAACTGCAATTATTTTAAAAGTATTATCTCATTTTTTATAAGTTTGATCAATGTCATTCTATAGAAACATAGTTTTCGCAGAAAATAGAAACTGACAAAGGAATATGACCTATAAACTTGCCTCTAAACCTGTGGAAAAACAAATGAATTCACTCTGAATCTTCCTACATATATATATATATGATATATATATATACATATATATATATATATATATATACATATATATATATATATATATATATAAGTTTTTTTTCCCTTAGTAGAGGAGAAAAGCTTTTCTGTCTGTATGTCCTATGTTCAATGATGGCATTCTAATTGGTGACTGCTTGAGATTTTATTGCAAGCTGTGGTTCTTAACATGTGGTAACAGAGAAGCTTATTAGCAAGAGGAACATATTTCTAGACTGCTTCCCAGAAGAATTTTTATCCTTGCACTGCTGACTTGCCCATTCTTTCTTTCCAAACCTCTTCTCCTAATTGTCTCTATGTTGCCTTCAGTTGAGTATCTCAATGCCCAACATGAAATTATTCTGGCTTTACCTAAAGGTGCTTTCCGTTTATGGATTCTTGAAATGTGAATCAGATGGATTGAGCAAACCATGTGACAAAACCTTCCCCTCCTATTCCTAAGTACTATTTCTAAAGGAATTCCTAGGAGTATATTCAATTAAAGGCTCCATTTTACAGCCTCCTGCTGTTTTCACGAAATGTCACTTGTGTTTCTGAAAAGCCAAACATGGAACCAGATGTGATCATGAAAAAAATTATGGTTGATATAACTAGGGTTTGGACAATATCTTAGACTAGAACAATCTAGGAGTAGGGATGTACAAACCTATGGTTTAGGCAGAAGCCAGGGGTCCAAACATAATACACATTATATATCCATTGTCTCCATTTAAAATTAGTCCCTGAATCTAGGATGGGTTAAGTAAAAGTTAAGTAAAGACTCTTCTAACTTTGAGACCTAATGAGAGTCTTGAGAAGAATATAGATAATAGGGATGTAGACAGATTATTAGAGTGTCCTAAATGAGGAATAGCATCTTATATTCTTCAAGATTCCTAGACTGCACAGAACACAGACATAAAGGGTTCATAGATTTTAAACTTCTTGTGGCTTCTCCTTCGTTCTTGAAGAAGACCATGACATTAGGGAAGTGATGCATTTGCAAATAAATTGGATTTAACTGGGGGTGGGCTGTGCAAAGTCACCAACTCACTTTCTCCCTAGGAGTCATCTGGGTCCAGTGGCCTGATATAGATCAGGAGACTAGGGATAGTCCTGGATGCAGTGGGAGAGCTTTACCTTTTGAGCCAAGTGATTTACAACTGGAGACATAATAAATACCTAAGAAATTATAAAGCAACTTCTATGTTCAGGATACTCTTTAAGTGATAGGATAAAAGAAATAAAAAAAAAACCGTCACATAGTTTCTGTTTTTGGTGACAACATGCTCTTCTTTTGCCTCATTTTCAAGGATTTTCATTATTATGAAACTCTATTGTGGCTAGAGCATTGGATAGAAATTAGGAAGATTCATCTTCATAAGTTCAAAACCAATGTCAGATACTTACTAGCTATGTGATCCTGCGTATATCACTTAACTCTTTTTGCCTCAGTTTCCTCATCTGTAAAATGAGCTAAAAGGAAATGACAAACCATTCTAGTATCTTTGCCAAATCACAAAGAGTCAGACATGACTGAAATATCTGAACAACAGCAATGTGAATGGGCCTTATCCATATTAGACATTTAATGAATATTTGTTAAATTGAATTAAATAAAGAATTCTATAGGCCTTTGGAATACTTTTATAATCTGCCTTCTCTGTTCTTATTTGTGTGTTTGGTGACATAACTAGATTATGGACCCTTGCTAACTGAATCCATGTAAAAATTTCTGTTCTATAATCTCTACTGAGTCCATATTGCAGGAAGGCAGTCCTTCTATATAGCTCTCTAATTGATTTTCTATCCCACTCACCAAAGTGACTATATCAGACTGTCTCATTTTTCTTCTTGTCTCCTATGGCACTTTCCCCCCAAACTCCATCTGACATCTCCCTTAGCTATGAACTTCTTTTCATACCTTACTGAAAAAAATTGAAACTATTTGCCAGGAGTTCCCTCTTTCCCTTCTTCCTCCTCTCATAACAAAAATTACATCTTCTCCATCATCTCCTATTTCACCTCTCTCTCTCACACACACAAAGAAGTAGGTCTTTTTTTTTTTTTATCAATACAAGCCCTTTCTAGATGATCCCTAGAACCCACCTCCTCCAGTCTTCTTCATATTATCTCCACTATCATTCATTCTCTCTCTCTCTCTCTCTCTCTCTCTCTCTCTCTCTCTCTCTCTCTCTCTCTCTCTCTCTCTCTCTCTCTCTCCTGTCTCTATAGGTTGGATCCTTCTCTGTTGCCTATAGGACACACCTATATCCTCCTTCTCCCATCCTCCATCTTTAAAAATTCTTCACTTGATCTAACTGTCTTTGGGAACTACCATTCAACGTCTCTTTTTCCATTCTAGGCTAAACTCTTTGAGAATAGCAGCAATGGTAGGTGACATTCATTCTCTTTAAATCTTCTAAAGTTTCTCTAATTTGATTTCTGATATCGTTGTTCACTTTAAGCTTTCCTCTTCAGAGTTACAAGTGATCTCTTTATTATTAAATTTAATGATTTTTTTCTCATTCCTTCTTGACCTTTCTGTAGCATTTGACACTATATATTCTCCTGAATGTTTTTCTTCTTAATTATTAAATAATAGTAACAATCACGCATAAAATATTTCTCCAAACTCAGAACAAGAGTAATTGAAGATTATGAATCTTTTATTTTATTCTATATCTCTTAATAAATTCATGACATGACCTTATTTTCCAGGATAATTTTTTTTGAAGAGGAAAACCTATGGGACACATTGCCAGCAACATTTATAGCCCCATTTGTCCTTCCCTCCCTTTCTTCCTTTCTCTAATCTTGTGAGAATAAATCAATTTGTGTATATAATTGAGAAAACCTTTTGTTCTAACAATAGATTTCAGTCTTGGCTGATTATTAAGCAATGAGAACATTTATTTATTATGAAACCATCTTGTCATTAAAATGTAAAATAATGTGAGAATGTCCTTTCTTTCCATCACTTTTTATCTCCAAAATTATATGACCTCATTAAGTAAACTTCCTTTTAAAAAGTGTCCAAACAATCTGGCCTTTAATTTGAAACTATTTTAATTTTCTTTATTGATAATGAACCTGAAGTATCACCAAAAGTAAATTGCCTTATTAAATCAGAAATAGTAAATGGTGGGGAAGAAAAGATAGTTTAGGACTAAAAATAGTTAAGAAGAAAAAAGAATACCAAACTTAAAATCAGAAGACCAGTATTCAAATTTCAATCCATCGGTAATAAGACATGTTACCTTACTCAGTCACTTGACCTTTTTATTTCCCAGTTTCTCTTTCTACAAAATGGAGTCAATACTATTTATATTACCTCCCTTTAGAGACTTGTGACAATCAGATGAAATAATGTAAGCAAAATATTTGGTAATATTAAAATGGTATAAAATGAAAACAGCTACTACTTACATGCCTTTTTGGGTTCCCTTTAGCCTTATTCTATAATTCAACTCTGGGCTCCATTTTCAATTTTAACCATATTCACCTAGGTTAACTGGTTGCCATCATTTTCTATAGCAATTTCAAACTATTCTTTGGATTTTGATTCCACTGCACTTGTTTTATTTAACTGTTCCCATGGGTTGTTTTTGTTTGTTTGTTTTTGGCCCATATGCTTTCTGTTACTAAAGATCAGCTCCTCTGATTGTTACACACCCCCCCCAAATTTGGTTTTGTTTGAATGCTAAAGGATGGCCAAAACATCTGGATAACAAGTGAAAAGTTCAATCAAATTGATATTTTGACTCTACAATGCCAAGCCATGTGGCATAGGGACTAGCTTTATACTCAAGAATACCTTGACATATATGACATATATTAGTTGTCTGATTATGAATGAGACATTTAATTGTTCAGTGTTACAGGCAAGTTTCAAAGACTAGAAATTACATATAGTTATATTTCTCCTTGGGAATTTTGATTAGGTTCTTGTAAAAAGAAATATAACATAAAGCCACCAAAAGTAGCTAATTTGATTGATCTCTCCTCATCCCTTCTCTCTTCTATCACTTTGAATTGATTACTTGTTTTGGTATTATATAAAGGTAGATTTCGCTTTCTTCTTCCTCTGCGACCCTTGCATTTATAACTGTCCCCCCCCATCCATGAAGTTTCACTGGCTTCTCCTTATCTTCAGAATTTAAAAATAAAATCCTCTCTTTATTAATTCAAACACTTTACAACCTTGTCCTTTATTATCCTTTCAATCTTATATTTTACTACCTTTCATAAACATTACAATCCAATAGCACCAACCTACTTGCTGTTCCTTTCATAAAACACTTCGTCTCTCAAACTCCCAAAATTCCACTTTATGTCCTGCTTCCTTACCTAGGCCTTTGGCTTCCCTGGCTTTCTTCAAGACTTAGCTCAGATACTACTTTCTTCTGCAGGAGACTTCTCCCCAGGCTAAATAAAATACTCCCTCTGAGATTCCTTTCTTGTCTTCCATATAGATATACTTGTTCCCTCCTATTTGTAAATGTATATGCTTATGTAACTCAACTCAAAGTGCTAATTGCATGAGACTCTTCTAATTGGAGGAGATTTATTATTGCATGATCTACACTTTCATGAAGAAAGAGCTGGAGAAAAGAGAGATCTTGTCTTTTCTGGTTTTTTCCTTCATGCAAAAAGATGCAAGATTTCATGCTCTTTTCAAATCTATGAAGAGGAAAAGCATGTTCCCTATCTCAGTTTGCTAGAATAGAGATTTTGGGAAGTTTCCCCTTGAGTAAGATCTGGGATTCTCTCTTAGTTGAGCTATTTTCCTCCCAAAGGGAAGTTTATTCACTTTATATAATGTGGTATATATTCTCCTATCTATATTTATTCTGGTTTCTATTTTGCTTAACTTGGACATTTGGGTTTATTTGCTATTTGCTATATTCATTCATCATGAAACTGGCATTTGGTGAGAAGAGAATCAAAACTTGAATATATAACTTGGGGTCCTTCTTTCCCACTGAGGAGTAGTGATTAGGAGTATAGCTCCACACTAAAAATTATTTTCTTTAGACCAATAATGTTTTTGGAAGAAGACAGTTCTAATTTTAGCCTGTCAGAGCTTTTCTTTGAGGAGAGTGGTCACTCTTTAAACTCCTATGTCCCATTCTCCATGCTGTCAGTAATCAGTCTCCCTTGGATAGAATAGGAGAAGGAGACTCTAGAGGGTTATATTCTCACCTCTCTATGAACCATATTTAGACAGACCCCATGTAGAAACATATAACCTGCATGGACAAACTATCCCAACTACATATACACCCCCTTTGCTCACCCACCCACACAAACACACAAACACACACACATATACACACACATACACACATGTATCAGCATTATGTGCATCCCCCCCAAAAGTCTTAGTGTAGTTTTCTGTTATTAAAAGCTTAAACATTCAGTAAGATTTTGGGGAACACTGTGTATGTGTGCATATGTGCATGTATGTGTGTGTGCATGTGCATTTGCATGTGTAATGTTGGCAAGGCTTGCTAAACTGGTAATACTTTTAGTATGGTCTAGCATCTGAGAAATAGTTTTATTGAGTTCCAAGAACCTTATCATAAGAAATTTGGCAACCAGATGTTGTTGTTATTGTTGTTGTTAAAAAAGAATTATAGAGAACTTCTATTATTATCTGATCTGTAACTGGTGATGAAGATAAGCACTGATGGAATCACAGATCCTTGATATATGATATTTAGAAGGCCAAACTTGGATGAGAGTGTATCAGCAGGTAGTAATTAATGGTAGAAATCCATTAATCCCATCTGTGGTTCTTTGGTGAAAGCTAATTGTTAGACATACTTTCTGGAAAGTGAAGTCAAGAGGGTCTTAAGAAACATTGTTAAACAAGACTAGTAGAGGTGGTGGAATTCCAGCTGAATGAATTAAAATCCTAAAGGATGATATTGTTAAAGTGTATTTAATATGCAAGAAAATTTGGAAAGCTCTACAGTGACCACTGGATTAGAAAGGGTCATTTTACATCCCAATCCTAAAAAAAGGACAACGCCAAAGAATATTCAAACTATCAAACAATTGTGCTTATTTCACATACCATCAAGGTTATGCAAATATATACTAACAACACTGAGAACACAAAAAATATACAGGATCTGTTAACACATAATATTCCAAAGCTAATAGAAGACCAAATAAGTAACCCAATCTAAGGAAAAGGAATAGAACTAGATGTAAAGATACCAATTCAATGGAAAAACCCAAGTCCTTGTCTTCATGAAGGAGAATTCTAATACCTATATATAGTCCTAATACATAAATCAGGGAAGAACAAAACATAGGAGGACTAGAGGTCAATGTTATTATTACTGAATATTGATTTAAAAATTTTAAATACAATTCTGTCAGACTACAGTGATTAAATCAGGAATTCATTGATTATTACCAAATTGTATTTATATTACAGTTGCAGACATAATTCAATACTAGAAAAGCAATCCATACAATCATACAGAAATCAAAGCATATGTGATATATAATTATCTAACTTTATATAGAAAAAAGCTTTTATTTAACTACAATACTGATTTATGATACAAATCCTACAATCATAGGGAAAAGGACCTTTTAACCTATCACAAGATGTATCTATTCAAAATCAAAAGCAAGCATCATATATAATGAAAATACATGAAAAACATTGTTTTTTTAAAATATAGCAATAAAGTAAAGATACCTGCTCTCCTCATTATAATATGATATAGTTCTGGAAATACTAATAATAGCAATGATAAAACAGAAATCAAAGATAGAAAGGTAGATAAAGAAGAGATAAAATTATCCCTATTTGTTGATATTTCCACAATGATAGGCTGCTGGCCAGCAATGGTATGCAGACAACAAAGACTGCTAGGAATGGATTTATTAGGTACTTTACAAATCTAATTTTAAAAAAAAGTTTAACAGAAAAGTTGAGTTGGGGAAAGGGAATTGCAGACATACATATACACATCAAGATACATGCCATGGAAAGACTAGACTCTATAGGAAGCATAACTATTGAACTTTTTGGAAGCTCATAAAAGGCAAAACTTTAGAAAGAAGCTAAGAATAAAAATCATGGCTTTTAGAGTCAATAGATAAACAAAAAGTTTAGGCAAGAACAGGATGAAGCATAATGCAAAGAAGGAAATTCAACCTCAAATGTAGCTTAAAAACTTGGTGAAATGATACCTATAACTAGAATGTGACTCTATAGTTAGGGCATTTGCATAAGATAAATTCCTCATGAGTAAGGATAATTTCATTTTTTTGTTTTTATGTTCCCAGCATAGTCCAATGACTAAAACATTCTTTCTTTCTTTTATTTAAACTGATACAGTCTTAATAAATTTGTTTTGATTAATGGAGAATATTAAGTAAGTTTACTAATGTGTAGAAATCTGAGAACCAGAGTGGAAAAGCATACTGAAAAGTGTTTGAGTCAGGATGAGTAAAGAGACATACCAATGATTTGTTCAAGAGAATAGAGAGAAAGATTAAACTGATGCTTAAGAGGAAAATCATAAACCTGTCACAGGACTATTCTAACAAGGATGCAATAACTTTAATTACACAAGTAGCTACTGATAAAATTGACAAATTAAGAACTTCTTGATTTCTCTTAATGGTAATTTAATCCTTCAAAAAGTGAATAATAATAAGATGAATTTCAATTCCAGATATAATTCTCCCAAACAGGAAGAGACTGGTTACTGAAATGCAAACAAATGGCAACACTAGTGGGAAATTACTTCTTCCTAAAGTTTATGATAGAGAAAGAAAAGGAATCTGAACATAGTCTGCAATCCTAGATTTTGGGAAAGCAAAATTTAAAGAGTTCAGAGAAAGGACAGATAAGTAAAAAATGTGACATCAATGAAAGCCTATGAAGGATGAAATATTCTCAAGAATGAAATGCTCAAGATAAAAAGAGAAACAATTCTTATGGAAAAAATGGGAGTTGTCTAAAGAGATTAATAATAATACACAGATAATTCACTAACAACTTTAGATTTTAAAAATAAATTTACAGAATATGGAAGAAGGCCAGAAAAAAGATGATGAATATATAAAGAAGACATGGTCTTATAAAAAGTGTCAACAGTATTAAAATATTGAACAAAAACTTTGTTGAGGAAATATAAGGGCATCAAGAAAGCACTTTATAGATGTTATTGGGAGAGAAAAGAGACTCAAGGAAACAAGTGGATCTTGTTTAGGATGAATGATAATTAGAAAACTGATATCAGGAAGAAGGTGATAGTGTCTAGCTCTCATTTTGCTTTGCTTTTCTTTGCCAAGGAGAATGATCTTTGCCCTAGAAATGGCTTTAAAGAATCATGACTAATAGGGAGTAAGTAAAGAAATAAAAAGACAGCTCCTAGTTGTCTAAGGTACCCAACTCAGAGGAACTATATCCTTAGCTATTGAAAGAACTAGTAGATGCTGAGCAACTATTAGTCATATATGAAAGATTATGGAAGAGAGGAACAGAACGATAAAATCGAAGACCATATGTCAAAAAAAAGGAAGTGAACAGAGTTTGCAAATTGTAAGCCAATGAGCTTAACTTTGATTCCTAGGAAAATTACAGAACAGACCATTAAGGAGATGGGTGGTAAACATGTAAAAAGAGAATTGATTATAAATAGCCTACATATTGGAGGTCATTCAAATTAGGTCATATTAGCCTAACTTGATTTCCTTTGTTTGACAAGATAACTAAAAAAGTAAATGAGGATGATGGTATAGATATGATATACTCAGATTTTAGCAAAGTTTTGAGAAAGAATTGAAATCTGAACATTCTTCTTATGAATAAAATTCAGAAATATGTACTAGACAATAATACAGCTAACTAGGGTCAGGATTAGTTGATTTTTGGTATCTCAATAAACGTTTTTACATTTATCCCAATTGTATTTCAGGTCATATTAGATTCAAGCCATAGCTCACCTATCAATGTCTTTTTGGATGCTGATTCCTCAGTTCAACATGTTCACTATCCTTTAGTGTCTGTCATTTACTTATTTGATAAACATACTATCAAATCAACTTCACAGGTATAATATCTAATTATTAGATATTAATTTCTCTGAAAAAGAGATGAATGGAGATTTTTATTATCCAAAAAAGTGAATCAGTCTTTTATTACATTATTGAAATGAAAGCATCTACAAGGAAGAGGGAGTTGTCTTAATCAGAATTCATCTGGACTATTGTGTTCTTTCTGGGTGCCATAATCCATAGAGAATTTTGAATAACAAATGGGAATTGTAAAGAGGGAAATTTAGAGTTAAGAGAAGGGGGCAAGACTATTTAACCTCAGCTATTTGATATGCTTTGATATGCTTTGTTCCTTAGGTGGTGGTGTTTTTTTAAACCTGCTTTCTCTTTATTCCTTCAAACTAAGTAAATAGATTTTTATGATCTTGGCAGGACTTTCCCAGATACATCTCTGCTCTGACATGCAAAGTTGCCTGGGTACAAAAATGAGCAGATTATTGATCAAAAGAACTATACATATATTGAGTTGTTATTTGCTTCTTAATGATTTTGTTTCCATTCTTTAGATATTCTGGTATTTCCCTCATTGATTTAGAAAGTTATTAGGAATAGGAAATAGTTTATCTTAGATCTCTGAGAAAGCAATAATAATGGCCTGTCCACTTTTGTTCTAAAAGGCAGTTTATATGCTTGCCATAATTTGGAAGGCCAGTATCATGTTTCCATAAAAGAATCCCAAAAGATATGTGCAATATTTTTTGGCAAGAAATCAACAGGTACAGTAGCTATAGTTGGATCCAGGAATGTTTTTCTCAATTTTATCCTAAAATTATTTTTATACATTTTTAAAAGTTTTTCTTCTAGTTGTGATTCCTTAGTATAGGAACATTTAGGGGTTATAAATGACTTCTTCATGATAATGAAACACAGCAAATTTTGGACTCAAGTCTTCATGACTACAGGGCAGGCCCTCTGTTCACTATACCACATAGTCTCGTATGCTCCTTGGAAACACTGAGCAATGATTTCCAAAGAACCAAACCATGACTTTATACAAACATGGAACAACATATAACCTCATGAATAATCCTTAATATTTTTAAACATATCTAAGTCTAATATATCTTTCACAGGTCTACTATTTGGCATCTCCCACATCTGCAATAAATAGATTTTCCAATCCCTTGGAATAAAATATTTTATTTATTTTTAGACAGAGAAAATTCTCTTACTTTGTTTATAGGATGAACATATTCCATAATCATGCTTTCTAGGATTGAAATAATTTCTGAATGAATGACAAAAGTGGTTATAGTATTGGCCTTGATACTATAACATATAATTTCTAAAGCTGGGGTCCAGCTTAATCATGTTCAAAAGAAAGGAGGAAGTAAATAATACATTATTACCAGCCTCACTGGCAGCAATTACTACTGTAAATTTGTTCAGGAAACATTCATATAAAGGGAGTTTGTAGATGGTTAGAGATTTTATTCACTTGGTAATATTAATTAGGTATTATCTCTGTAGTTAATATAAAATTAACATTCCTTGAAAAATCTGTACCCTTTATGGATTATGGATTTTTTTTCTAGAAGCATGATGCAATAAAGTGAACTTTTTCTAAAGAAAAAAAATGCAGACATTTTCTTATTTTTCTGGAGTAAATTTCCAATATTTAAAATAATATATACATATATTTTAAAATTACATGTTTAACATTTAAAAATAAATTTCAAATGTATATGCATATATACAGGCATATACATACGTGTGTAGACATACATATATATCCTTCCCTAGGAAAAATTGTCAGTAATTTGGATGATAGAACTGTGAGCCAAAAACAATACAGTATGCTTTAACGTTATTTTTTTCTGAATCATTATTCTTCCCCTTCAGTTTATATCTGGGATATCTGAAAAGAGACATGTCTTGTAGGTATTCCTCCCTTACTCAGCTGAGAACCTTGTAACTCTCTCCCTCTTCTTTCTTGTTCTTCATCTTATCTCATTCATGTGCTTTCTACCATCTTCACTTATATTTTATATGAAAAGGTAGCTCTTCTCTTTGCTAGGGCAAATCCTTTGTATATGCAAAATTGATCCCATTTCATCCCAATTTTTACCCCAACAAATTATCTTCTCTACCATCTTTACTTTCTTAGTAATATTATTATTAGCATATATGTTATATATAGTATTCTATGTTAGTATGTATTAGTAGTATTTATATATTTTTGTAGTATTTTTAGTCGACTAATCATCTACTAGCTACTTTTCTACTGCCTACATATATCCTCATATTTCTCTTCTCTTAAAAAACCAAAAAGAAAAATCTTCCTTGATCTGTATATCCTCATTAGCTATTGAATCATATATATTTTCTCTTTAGTGGCTAATTTCTTGGAAAAGGGCATCTAAAATAGGTGTCTCACCTTCCTTTCTTCTGATTCTGTAATTAACTTTTGGTAGTCTGGCTTCCAGTCTATTTATTCAACTGAATTACTCTCTCCAAAGTTACTCATGTTTTCATAATTGCCAAATCTAATGGACTTTTCTCAGTCATTATTTTTTTTGAACCTTCTGGAGACTTAAAACTATCAATCACCATTGCTTCCTTCATAATATGTTCTCTCAAGATTTTTGTGACACTATTCTCTTTTGGTTTTCTTACAATTTAACTATTTCTTCCCTGTTTCCTTTGCTGAATTTTCATCAAGGTCATGCCTGCTAACACTAAAGAATAATCAAGATTCTTTCCTAGATCTTTTTTTTTCTTTTTCCTTATTATTTTATTTGGTCATCTCATTAACTCCTGTGGTTTCCATTTCTATGCAGACAGCAGATCTACTTGTCCAGTTTTGACCTCTTTTCTCTGTCTGTTTGACATCTTAAACTGGATATCTTATAGACATTTTACATAAAATGTGTTTTAAACTAAACTCATTATCTTTCCCACATCCTTCATAGTTGAATGACCACCAGCTGCTCTGAGAATTCCAATTGAGAAAAGAAAGGCAGCTTACTTGATATCCACAGCACTACCTAATAGTCCCATGTAGGAACATATTTGTGTAATTTTTAAATTTTTAAAATAAGTTCTATTTTTTTTGAAAGCTTGTAGAATTTTTTAAAATTAATTTTTCTCAGTAATATTTTATTATTCCAAATAACACATAAATATAATTTTAGCATATATTTTTGTAAGATTTTGTGTTCCAAAATTTTCTTCCTTCTTTAACTGCCCCCTCCTCTAGACAGAAAATAATCCAATATGAATTAAATATGTTTAATCCTTTTAAGCATATTTCCATATTTGTTATGTTGTGTAAAAAAATCATTCCAAAAGGGGAAAATCATGAGAAAGAAAAAACAAAGAAGAAAATACTACTATTCAATCTATATTCAGTCCCCATAGTTCTCTCTCTGGATGTAGATGGCATTTTCTATCCCACATCTATTGGAATTGTCTTGGATCTCTGTATTTCTGAGAAAAGCCAAGTCCATCACAGTTGATCATCACATAATTTTCTTGTTACTATGTACATTTTTTTTTTGGTTTTGCTCACTTAATTCAGCATCAGTTTTATGTAAGTCTTTCCAAGTTTTTCCAAAATAAGCCTGCTTATCATTTCTTATAGAACAATAATTTTCTAATACATTCACATACCATAACTTATTTAGTTATTTCTCACCTGATGGACATCTACTCAATTTCTAATTCTTTGCCACTAAAAAAGAGCTATGAATATCTTTGCTCATATGAGTCTTTTTTCATCTTTTATGATCTCTTTGGGATAGAAATCTAGTTGATACTATTGGATCAAAGGGTAAACACAATTGATAGCCCTTTGGGCACAGTTCCAAATTACTATACAAAATGGTTGGAACATTTCACAATTCCACAAACAATGCATTAGTCTTCCAGTTTTCCCATATCCCCTCCAACATTTATCATCATTTTTTCCTGTCATCTTAGCCAATCTAAGAGGTATGAAATGCTATCTCAGAGTTGTTTTAATCTGAATTTCTTCAATCAATAATGATTTAAAGCATTTTTCATGAGTATAAATGCCTTTAATTTCTTCACCTGAAAATTATTCATATCTTTTGACCATTTATCAATTGGGGAATGACTTGTATTCTTATAAATTTGATTCAGTTTTCCATATATTTTAAAAATGAGGACCTTATCAGAAACACTAGCTGTAAAAATTATTTTCCTGCTTTCTGTTTCCCTTCTAATCTTGGCTTCATTGGTTTTATTTGTGTAAAACCTTTTTTAAAATTTATTTTTATTGAAGTTTTTTTATTTTCAAAACATATGCAAGAATAATTTTTTCTTTTTTTTTTTTTAGCTTCTCATAACCCTTTATTTTTTAAAAAAAATCTATTTTCAAAGCAAAAAAAATGTGTGCTGAGCACCTATTGTGTGGAATCCAAGATAGCAGGAAAGTGAGGAATGGGGAGAGGACACCGTGAATGTGTCAGGAGATTAATTATATCTTTAGATGGCAGTTATCATCTTGCCATGACCAGCACAGATAGCACTCACATTATTTGAGATACATGGATTCACACATCTACCCACTGGCCAGCTCCGTTCATAAATAAAATCTTTCCCTAGAGGCTTATCATTTCTGCTGGGAAGGTTCAAGGTCTCACTGGTACATGTCAGCATTAACACTCACTAGCATTTTGGAAACCTCTTCAAATACATTTTATTTATTCAGCATCCATCAATAATAGTCCATATAAAGGAATTTTCCAGAACACTGAATCTTATATTTTAAGTGTCAACATTTTTTTATCCCAAGAATTCTTAACTTTTTTTTATGAAATAACTCTTTGTCAGTCTAGTAAAGATAAATTTTTAACATTGATCTTGTGTTCCATGGCATGCAATCTAATTCATGTTAAACATGGTAAAAATATATGTTAAATACAATATAGGTATACATAGTTATACAATTACCTTGCATAACAAGAAAAATCAGATCAAAAAGTAAAAATAAAATGAGAAAAAAAATAAAATTCAAGCAAACCACAATAAAAAGAGTTAAAATGCTATGTGGTGATCTACCCTTAGTTCCTACACTCCTCTCTCTGGTGTAAATGGCTCCGATCATCACAAGATCATTGGAATTGGCCTGAATCAGCTCATTGTTGAAGAGAGCCATGTCCATCAGAATTGATCAATGTATAATCTTGTTGTTGTGAAAAACCTTTTTAATTTAATATAATCAAAACTATTCATTTTGCATTTCATTATGTTTTCTAGTCCTTCTTAGACCAAAAATTACTCCCTTTTCCACATATCTAACAGGACTAATACATGTCACTTAAAGCAACAGTTAGAGACTGATGTGGTGAAATAGAAAAGGATCATGGAATTCCTCAGAGTACCACCATTTGATCTCATGCTCAGGTTGAAATCACTTACTGCCCCTTGAGTAAGATGTGTGAGTATTTATATTTGAGGAACATAGGCCCAAAAGTTTTGTTTAAATGCATTCAGATTGTCTATATGTATAGAGACATTTATATGTGCACCTCCTGCCCTAAACTTACCCGAATGCTGTGTTCTTTATGCATTGTCTTCTACCATTAGGCTGTGTCAGATCAGTTGCCAAATCTTGTTATATGATAGAGAAACAAGGACAAGAAAGGTAGTCACTTGTTAAGGGACAGGTCAATTCTCCGAGAGCCTCCACAGCTGTGGATCATAGCCTCTGAAGGAGTTGTAAGGCAGCCTTTGTTGACACAGGTATTACTTGTGGACTGGGAATGAAATAAATTGGAGACAGAGGGAAGAGGAGAGAGGTTTGACAATGCAATGGCCTCTTAGTCAGAGAGATCAGAGAACAGCAACTGCCTCTAAGTCTCTTTGTATCATCCTCTCACAAGAGGAGATCCATTCTGGGTTGGATCTCTAGCAGTCCCTGTCAGGTGGCTCCCAAATATTCCAACAGCTCTCCGTGTATTCCAACAGTCACTTTTTTAGAGAGTAAAAATGTTAAGACTTTAATATCACATACTTATTAATTGTTTATAACCAATCATTGAACTAAATTGTTAATTATTAAATAAGTTGGTTTTTATATGACCCATTGTTGGTCCAAATTCAACAATTTAAAAAAATTGCTTGTGGTTCAGAATCCAGGAACAGAGTAGTTAATCCAGTCTTGTCATTTGTTAATAAATTGGTAACAACCAGCAAAATTTGTTTTCATGAACTTGTTCTCTTCCTAAGAAAGTCAGAAGATGGTTTGGGATAGTAACTAGAGATCTGGATTTGGAGTCAGGAGATCTGGGTTTGAATCTAGCCCCAATAACTTGCTAGATATATGCATGGAAAGCCTTTTAATACTTTCATTTTTTCATCAGCAAAATGGAGGTGACATTACTTGAGCAACTTAACTCACTGCTTTAGTATGAGGAAATGCTTTAAAAACCACAAAGTGTTAGGGTTTGAGTTGTTAACCCATTTATTATGATTTGCCTTTTATACATTATCTCTCTTCTTAAAGTGGCTATTTACTGGCCTAGAATTGTTTTCTCATTACTAAGTTACTCTTAAATTATAGTTGGCTATAGACATTTCTGTACAAAAGTCTTGTTTATTTTAAAAAATTACTTTTTAGACTAATTAGCAAAGACACATCATAAGACAAAAAGGGAAATGTTAGATTCTGACATGTATAAAATAGAGTGAACAAGTTTGTTCATATGTACAGAGTGAAATACAAAGAAGGAAAGAATGAAGATTTAGTGAGTCCTTTCTCTGTGCAAAATACAGTGCTGAAGATGCAAATAGAAAAGTAAACAGTCCCTTTCCTAAAGGACATCATATATCTGGGGCTTTTGAGTTGTAGCGGTCTGACATATTTAGTAATGATGTCTGCCATATGTCTTTCAGGATTCCTTGCTGCTTCTGATAGATTTGCTTGATCCATTAGGGGCAGTTGGGTCAGTAGTTTGTATCTGTTACAGCATTGTTGATAAACTCCTTCTCCAAAGAGTGAATCTCCCATGGATAGTAGCTTCAGGGGATAGACAGGCAGCAGGGTTTGTGTTCCTATGTAAATATTTAAAAGATATTTAATTTTAAAATTTTTGAAATTTATGCAAATATGATTTATATAAAAACATAAAATGTTCTCATTAGCAATTTTTTTTGCTAAGGCAGCTAAATAGCTAACGAGCATAGAATAGAATCATTATATTTCAAATTGAACTTAATATGAACTATTTTGTGACAACTTTTATTTCTCAATATATTATCTGTAATCCTAAATTCTTGCATAAAACTGATGCCTTTGGAAAAGGCCTTGCCAAACATTGCATCATTGAAAGCAAATCTAGAAGCCTTAATGAATTTCTCAATGCTTTGTATTTGTAGAAAAATAGTGTTCCTACAATAAACTGGGAAAACATTTTTACAGTCAAATGTTCAGATAAAGGCCTCATTTCCAAAATATATAGAGAATTGACTCCAATATATAAGAAATCAAGCCAATCTCCAATTGATAAATGGTCAAAGGATATGAACAGACAATTCTCAGATAAAGAAATTGAAACTATTTCTAGTCATATGAAAAGATGCTCCAAATCATTATTAATCAGTGAAATGCAAATTAAGACAACTCTGAGATACCACTACACACCTGTCAGATTGGCTAGAATGACAGGGAAAGGTAATGCAGAATGTTGGAGGGGATGTGGGGAAACAGGGACACTGATACATTGTTGGTGGAATTGTGAATACATCCAGCCATTCTGGAGAATGATTTGGAACTATGCTCAAAAAGTTATCAAACTGTGCATACTCTTTGATCCAGCAGTGTTGCTACTGGGTTTGTATCCCAAAGAGATCTTAAAGAAGGGAAATGCAAGAATGTTTGTGGCAGCCCTCTTTGTGGTGGCCAGAAACTGGAAAGCATGTGGATGCCCATCAATTGGAGATTGGCTGAATAAATTGTGGTATATGAATATTATGGAATATTATTGTTCTGTAAGAAATGACCAACAGGATGATTTCAGAAAGGCCTGGAGAGACTTATATGAACTGATGCTGAGTGAAATGAGCAGGACCAGGAGATCATTGTATACTTCAACAACAATACTATATGATGATCAATTCTGATGAACATGGCCCTCTCCAACAATGAGATGAACCAAATCAGTTCCAATAGAGCAGTAATGAACGAACCAGCTACACCCAGTGAAAGAACTCTGGGAGATGACTATGAACCACTACATAGAATTCCCAATCCCTCTAATTTTGTCCGCCTGCATTTTGGATTTCCTTCACAGGCTAATTGTACACTATTTCAAAGTCTGATTCTTTTTGTTCAGCAAAACAACTGTTTGGTCATGTATACATATATTGTATTTAATTTATACTCTAACATATTGAACATGTATTGGTCAACCTGCCATCTGGTGGGGGGGAAGGAGGGGAAAAATTGGAACAAATGATTTGGCAATTGTCAATGTTGTAAAATTACCCATGCATATATCTGGTAAATAAAAACTATTAGATATGAAAAAAAATGCTAAAAACCAAAAGAGGAAAAATGTTATTGAGAAAAAAAGTAATTTTGTGTCATTATCTCTCTAGATATATCAAAATTAAATTCTTTTGCAGAAACATGAAAAAAAAGAAAGAAAAATAGTGTTCCTTTTATCAGGGCCCAGGACTTTCATCTAGGTGCTCATTGAGTCATGATGCACAAAGCAAATAACAAATTTAGACTCTCAATACTCCAACTGAACTTCTAGTCCTTCTTGGAGGCTTATAGGTTTATAAATTTAGACCTGGAAGAGACCTTGGAGATTATCTAGTCATTTTACAAGTAAGGAACCTTGCTTGCCATTGAAAGAACTTGTTCAAAATCACATAGGACAATAAAGATGTCCCATATGGAATTTGAACTCAGGTTCTCTGCCTCTAGTTCCATTATCAAGCTATCTTCTCCTGGGAGGAGATAATGTTGGCTGGGTGAGGAAGACTAGTTCTTTTTGGGAAATTTAAAATGTTGTAGACAACCCCAATCACCTGAATTAACTTGGGGAAAAAAGATCTCAGACTATAGAACTTCACTTGAAATAAGCTCTCTTCTTAAGCATGATTTGCATATGTATTACCCTTGAGAAAACCTATTTTACCTGCTGCCAGGTTGTTGACCTTAGCTCCCTGAGAGAGTTCTACATCCATTCCTACAAGTATGACAGCCAATTAGAACAGCTTATTTATAATGGCTCAGGATAATCTGATTATTCTTTGTGCATAGTTTTATCTGCTATTATGTTCTAAAAATCTCCCACATTCCCCAAAACAGGACATTTTGCTTCAATTAATCAACAAATATTTATTAAGCAACAGTTTGAGTTAAACACAATGTTGGATTCAGTTCTCCAATAAGATGGAGGATCTTTTTGTAAATCTTGAAGTCCTACAGACCACCTAAATGGTTCCATGGAGTCCAAGTCTGAGGAACATGCTGCTTAGCAAGTGAAATTCTAGGAAACATAAACAGCTGCTTTGTATCCCTGGCTGGTCCCACCAAAGACTAAAGGAATTTGGCAGCCTGCTGGCATTGATTTACAATTACTTGGCCCATAGGTAGCTTTACATGTAACTGCATCAGTTTGATTTCTCAACTGACTACATTTGGATGGGCTTTGTAATTAGAAGCCTACTGAGCCATGTCCTATTTCATGGGCTGAAAATTTATCTTGGACTCCAAGAAGTTTTTCTAAAGGAAGTCGTGTAAACTTTCAGGAACCAAGAGGAGGAGGCAGTCAACATATGGATTTGAAGCCCATAACAAAGTTTTGGGTCTTCATTCAACTTCACCAGATAATTTAAAAAGAGTATGCTTCAATATGTATTCAGATACAGTCAGTTTTTTCTCTGGGTATAGATAACATTTTTCATCACAAGTCCTCGGAATAGTAGTAGATCATTGTGCTGAGAATAGCAAAATAATTTAAAATTTTGATTTTTCATGCTTTTGTAGTAGATAACCTGCACCATTCCACCTCTCCCTTTTCCATTCTCCAAGTATCTTCGTCTTTCACCCCTTAATTTTATTTTTTTAGGTATTATCCCTTCACATTCAACTCGTATCTATGCTCTATGTAGGTATGAATATATGGATGTTATGTATATATGTACAAATATCCTCCCATGCAGGAATATAAACAGATAAATCTTATTCAGTGCGTTATTATATCCCTTTCTTGATTATCTCCTTATGCTTGTCCTTAGTCTTATATTTGAAAATCATATTTTCTATTCAGCTATGATTTTTTTTCATCATAAATGCTGGAAAACCCTCTATTTCTTTGAATAGCCACCTTTTTTCCCTAGAAGGGTCATGCTCAGTTTTGCTGGCTAAATGATTCTTGATTATAATTCAACTCCATTGCCTTCTGGAATATAAAATTCTAAGCTCTATGAGCCTTTAATGTAGAAGCTGCTAAATCTTGTGCTATACTGAGGGTGACTCCATTATATTAAACTGTGTTTTTTTAGATGCTTGCAGTGTTTTCTTCTTGACCTGGAAGTTCCAGAATTTGGCTATAATATTCCTGGGAGTTTCCACTTGGGGATCTTTTTCAGGAGATAATCAATTGATTCTTTCCATTTCTATTTTTCCCTCTGTTCTAGAATGTCAAGACAGTTTTTCTTGATAATTTCTTGAAAGAGGAAGTCTAGGATCTTTTTTTGATCAGATAATTTTAAAATTATTTATCCTGGATCTATTTTCCAAGTCAATTGTTTTTCCAAATAGATATTTCCAAATAGATATTTTTTATTTTTCATTCCTTTGATTTCATTTTATTGTTTCTTGATTTCTCATAAAGCCATTAGCTTCCATTTACTCAATTCTAATTTCCACAGAATTATTTTCCTTAGTGAGCTTTTGTACCTCCTTTCCCATTTGGCCAATTCTGCTTTTTAAGGCATTTTTCTCCTCACTTGCTTTTTGTATTTCCTTTTGTATCATTCTTAGGTCTCTTCCTAATTTTTCTTCTATTTCTCTTACTTGATTTTCAAAATCCTTTCTGAAATCTTTCATGGCCTGAGCCCAATTTTTATTTTTCTTGGAGGTTTTGGATTTAGGAGCTCTAACTTTGTTATCTTCTTATGAGTGTGTGTTTTGATTTTTTTTTTTGGTCACCATGGTAACTTTTTATGATCAAAATCTTTCCCCCAGCCTATTTCTTGGCTTTTAACTCTTGGTTAAAGTAGGGCTCTATTTCTAAAGTGGAGCGTGCATTGTCCCAAGCTTCAGGGGTTTTGTGCAGTGGTTTTTCAGTGGTTTTTCAATGATCCTTCTAGGGACCTGGACATAAGCCCTCTTTTCTGCCCTGGAATTGTGAGGGAGTGTCCCTGCTCCATTGTGGCTGTGAGTTCTACCATGCTAAAGCAACAAAGTCCTTCCTCACTGCTAGTAGAACCTTCTGTGATCTGAGTCCTCTAAAAGCTGCTGTTGCCCCTGCAGCTCACACTCACTCCTGATATTCTGGTTTCCCAAGGCCCTCTCACCTACTGACAAGTCATCTTTGGTGTCTTTGGGTTGAGGGCTCTAGAAACCAACAGTACTGCTACTGATTCAGAGGATCAAGACCTTTACTGCTTGGATGCACTTGAGCTGATGCTGGAGCTAGGGCTACATGCTGGACTTGTACCCTGATGCCACAGATCTTCCCTGATGCCATTCTAAGTTGTTTTCCACTGGAAAATGTTCAACCCATATTTTGGCATATTCTGATACTCTAAAGTTTGGTTAGAGTCATTATTTAAAAGAATTTGGAAGGATTTGGAGCTCAGTGAATCCCTGACTTTACTCCCACTATCTTGGCTCCTCTTCTTAATTCTCTAGAATTTTTAAAATAAATCTTTATCTCACCTGCATATAGGGACAGCTTTAATGCTTCCTTTACTATATCTGTGCCTTTCATTTCTTTTTCTTTATTGTTTTGTTAGCATTTCTAGAGTATACTGAATGATAGCAGAGACAGGGGGCATTCTTGCTTTACTCCTGTATTGTATAGGAAAATTCTAGTGCATTGATGTTTGTTTGTTTTTTGGTTGTTGTTGACATGTAAATATATGTGTTTTTTATGTAAAATATGTCTCTTTATGTCTAAATGTTGTAAATTTTTGGCAAAGGCAATGTTATAATTTTTCAAGGACTTTTTAAAAAATCAGTTGAAATAATCATGAAATTTTGGATGTTTTCTGTTTTTAATATAATGCTGATGATTGTTTTCCTAATGTTGAGCTATCCTTGCATCTTTGGCAAAAATACAATTTGTTCTTAGGTGAATTGCTGTAACCTGCTTTTTTTAATAAAGTATTTTCTTTAAAACTTGTGAATTGATATTGATATTATATCATATGTTTATATTTATTTATATACTTGTCTCTCAAAAAGAGACTGTAGAGTACTTTCTTGTTTTTTAATATTTTCTAATAAAATTCCAAATTCTAATTCTAAATTAATAATTTATCTAATTAAATAAATACATAATTGAAATAATTAATTATAAATAAAAAAATCTACATTCTTCCAAAAATCTAAAAAAATAATATTTTTTAAAATTCTATTTTCTTGTTTTTCTTTTTGCTAGAATTTTCTAGGTTTGAGAGAAATATACTGAGGTTCCAAACTATTATAGTTTTACTATTTATTTCTTTATCTTGATTAACTTTTCTTTTGAGTATTTATATAGAAGGCTGTTAATTACACCCAGCCAGCCAGCCATCCCTACACACACATATATAACTGATATGTTTTTTAGTGCTTTGAGTATAATATAGTTTTCCTTTTTATTCATATTAACCACATCTATTTTTACCATTACCTTCTATGGAATCATGATTGCTTCTCTTGCTTTTGCCAGTTTAAACAAAACATATTTGTTTTAGTCCCTCATTTTAACTCTTTATGAATCATTCTCTTGAGTTTCTTATAAACAATACACTTTTGGATTTTATATTAAGGTATCCTTTTCCTTTTTATGGGCAAGTTCATCCTATTCACATTCACAGTTATGTTTATTTATCATATACTTATTACTCTCCTGTGCTCTTATACTTTTTCATATTTTGTCCCATTATCCTCTTTTATTTTTTCTATTAAAATAGAATTTATACAGTGCTTTAAGGTTTGCAAAATGCTTTACAAATATTACCTCATTTTTTAACAATAATTCTGAATGGTAAGCACCATTATTATTCCCATTTTTAGATAAAACTGAGGAAATCTTGTCCAGAGTGACACAACCATCAAGTGATTGAGGCTAGGTTTCAATTCAGGGTAGTTCTTCCTGACTCCAAATCTAGAACTCTATCCATTGTATCTCCTAGCTATCCACAATATAGAATTAAACCATATCTTTAATACTAGACCACAATAGTACAATGAATAATACAAATAGCATAGAGGCAATTTATGTTAACAATAAGGTATAGACAGAAGTCCCACTCAATATAAACAAGAACATAATAATTAAACTACTATTTCAATTTCAAAAGCAGAAAAAAAAATAATCCTCAAAGGAGATTCCAATTTTACTAATGTTAAATGATCAGGGTTATTTAATTATCCCTACTTGCTCCCCCATCCTACTAATTACACTTTAAAAATATTTGGTTGTATTTTTATTTCATTAAATATTTCTCAACTACATTTTATTTTGTTTGATGCTTTACTCCAGAATATTGTATTTTGACACTTTTTACCTACGGTATAGCTGGATCAAACTAGTCACCTGCATAATTATTTTCAATCATCACAGAACAATTTAGCCTGCTACAAGATAGCCTGCCACCTTCTTTCCAAGTTAGAAGAAAATTGTGTGAAATAATGATAGTGAGAGAATGAGTCTACTCAGTTTTACAAGTCTGTAATTGGTGCCTGCCTTTTGTTTCTAATCCACTTTTCTGTTTTCCTCAACCAGTCCCTGAGTATAAGCCTTTATTCTTTCTTTCTTTTTATTCCCTCCACCTCAACCAATACCCTAAAATCAGACTGTTTTCTTTATAACTAGTTCCTTCTTAAATTTACCCTCCCTCTTAATCTTCTTTCCCAATTCTACACCAAATGCTGTGTTTGTATATATGCATTTCTCTCTGTTTGTGTGTGCGTGTGTATGTGTGTGTGTGTGTGTTTTCAATCTTTTTTTTTTTTCTAATTCAGATGATATTAGGGTTATGTTGAATCTGTTCTCCATTACCCCTTCTTCCAAGTCTGTATAGTCAATTTGTTACACACCTAAATTACACAAGATATTAAATTCTACCATCTTCCTCTTTATTCCACTATGGATTACTTTTTTCTACTTTTTTCTTCTTATCATTAAAATATAACAAAACCACTACCAGCTCTCTGTGTTATTCACCCCCTATGGGATCTTGAAGATATTGGAGTTCTAAAAAGTCAATTGTTTCTTTTCCCATTGAAAAATAAATACATCACCATCACATCGTTCTTTCCAATATCAAATGTATTTGCTTGTCTAGGTTTCCTCTGACTTATGTTTGCATTTCAAAGTGTCTATTCAGCTCTGATCTTTTAATTGTGTTTGTTGTGTTTAGTCATTTTGGTCATATGCAATGCTTTATGACACTATTTGGGGTTTAGAATGTTATTTCCTTCTCTAGCTCATTTTAAAGATGAGGAAATTGAGACAGAGTGAAGTGACTTGCCCAGGATCATTCACTAGTAGTGTCCTAGGCCACATTTGAACTCAGAAAGATGAGCCTGACTCCAAACCCAGCATTCTATACACTATGACGCCACTTAGCTGCCATAATTTCTTAATTAGGAATGCTTATTAAAGTCCATTTTCCCCTAGAATTTTACCCAATTTTTCTAAATAAGTTATTTTTTTTTCATACAATTTGCCTTCTGCAATAACATATTCCAAGTTCTTTTCTTCTTAAAGTGGTATCTTCTAGGTCTTATGTGATTTTGACAATTGAACTCTTTCTTTCTGATTGCTAACAATATTTCTTTTCCCTGATGTTTGAAGCTTAGACTTTGATCATGACATTTCAATTAGTTTACATTTGGTGGTTTGTTTCAAGGGGTGACCAATGCATTTCTATTATTTTTACTTTATCCTTTGGTTCTAGTAAGTTTGGTTAGAGTTCATTCATGATTCTTGGAATATGGGATCTAGGCCTTTTTGTTTGTTTTTGATCATGATTTTCAGATTGTCTAATGATTCTTAGATTATCTCTATTTATCTCTATTTTTCTTCATCATTTGTTTTTGATGGAACATATCTAATATTTTCTTCTATTGTTATTTAACTTTAGATGTTTTTTTCTAGTATTTCTTGTTATTTCATTGTCATTTATTTTTGTTTGTATCTGTTTTAAAGGTTTTTAATCTTTAGTACTAAGCTGTTTTTTTACCTTCCAATTCTTTTCTCTATAGTTATTGTATTTAATTTTTTTAACTCTTGCTTTATTTCTTCTATGAATTATACGGAACTAATATGTTTCTATTTGATAGTTCACTTGTAAATACTGTGGAATTAGTCTCTTTTCATTTGTGTCTTGAGTGTCTTTAGCTCTATGATATTACTTTATCATTATTTTCTTTTTTTTTATTTTTTTCAGTTTTATTTCCTGAAATGAGATTGTATTAGAGCCAAGCTATGTGAACTTCTAGGAGAAATAGAGGAGCCTTGTTTTGTTCTAAACTGTGTTTTCTAAGTACAATATTGGTGAACTCAAATCAAAATGGATTATAGCTAATTGATTTAGAAAACTACATATTAACACAATCTATATTATATTATTCTTTCATTTATTTTGCTAAATATTCCTCAATTATATTTTAAACTGTTTCAGGCTACATTTGAGAGTTTTGTAGGCCTTCTGTGACTTATGGGCTATAATTTGATGCCTCTGGTTTAAAGTCCCATTATTGCTTTATCCCAATATTAAGTGCTGTATTCTTTAAGAACTTATATCGGTGGTTAGAAGATGGGGAGGTATGTCAAGCCAGTGACCTATGACAATAGTTCCCTGGCTTCATAGACTCTTTACCAGGAATTTGGAATCAGTAATGTAATTACAAGTTTCATATATCTGTGCTTCCATACAGCTGTTCCCATGTACTTGCTATTGGATCCCATCTCCCCTAATTCAGCTCTTATGTATGGATTGGAAAGTTTCCATGAGCCATTCCCAGGACAGACTACTTATTTCTTAGTGCCCAAAGGTTTCGCTATCTATTTTTTTGTGTCTGAGCTGGAAAAAAATATATACTTTTGTTTCTTGATGGATTTCTTGACCATTATTCTTCCTTTTCATCTTTGATAGACTAGTTGTATGATTGAATTGGACTGTCTGGTACCATTCACTCTGCCATCTTAAGAAGGTCTCTGTATTGTCTATTTATCAAATAGAGACATTTGTTGGTCACTTTGTAATTTGGAAGAGAACTTTATAAACAATGGTGAGAGGATCCTCACATCTTCTTGCCAGTATAAGTGGTGATTTGGGTTTCATTTACCCATTATGAAAGAGATCCCTTTATTTTAGATATGGAATACCAATCCTTCCAATGACCACAAGTACTCTTGCTCTGAACTCTGTATGCTTGTTTATATTTGCTTGTGCCTTAGATATTAGATTAACCTGGCAAGCCTAGAGGCTACCAGGCAGCATAATGCATTTGTCACAGTCCCAAGAACAAATAACCCATGTCTACTCACCAAGAACAATATATTAAGCAAGAAGAATTTTTAAAGAAAGAAACATCTGCCTGGGTCTCTGAAAGAGTTACAGTTTGCTCCTGAAGTCTGCAAGATTTTAATGGTGACTATTAAAGTTCTTGTTTGAAACCTGATATGTCTTGACAAACGGTCCTGAGTTTCCATATGACTTCAATTGTTTAAACAGCATTGACAATTTGGAGATTTTTTTTCTTTCTCCAAACATATTATAAAAAGGGAAATTTTCTTTTCCTTGCTCTCACTGAATCTTTATTTTTCTTTGAACTCATAGTATAGTCACAGCTTAGAGAATGGTTCCACCAAAACAAAACTTCCTGAATTTTGTTGGGGTTTGGTGGTTGGAATCAAAATAAGAGTTTCTGAGAATTAATAAGGAGAAAATATGAATTTGTTTTCTCTTATGCAGAAATTTGTCTTACTTTTCTGGAAAGACTTTTTTCTGATTCTTGAATTTACATTTTGGAGGAAAACTCAGGTCACAATAAGATTGAACATTATTTGGCTAGAAGGCAAAATAATAATCTTTGTGATGCCATCCTGGGAAATATTTTATAGCCTTCCACAGAGAAATACATTTACTGATATTTTATGTGCTGATAAAGGTCTGAGTCTGGTCTATTCAGGAAAACAAGCAAGGTACTTGGAGAGACAGTGTAGTGAAAGGGATAATGTATAGAAAATGGAATAAGGAAACTCTATATTCAGATCCCATCTCTGAAACACTTGGATCAGCATGGGCAAATTCATTTGGCCCCTACAATTTAGGGTTTCATCTGTAAAATGAGTGTAATAATATATAGAGCACTTCAAGAATGTTAGTGGCAGCCCTCTTATTGTTCTGTAAGAAGTGACCAGCAGGATGATTTCAGAAAGGCCTAGAGAGACTTACATGAACTGATGCTGAGTGAAATGAGCAGGACCAGGAGATCATTATATACTTCAACAACAATACTATATGATGATCAATTCTGATGGATGTGGCCCTCTTCAACAATGAGATGAACCAAATCAGTTCCAACAGAGCAGTAATGAACTGAACCAGCTACACCCAGCGAAAGAACTCTGGGAAATGACTATGAACCACTACATAGAATTTCCATTCCCTCTAATTTTGTCTGCCTGCATTTTTTATTTCCTTCACAGGCTAAATGTACACTATTTCAAAGTCTGATTCTTTTTTCTAGCAAAACAACTGTTTGGTCATGTATACATAGATTGTATTTAATTTATACTCTAACATATATAACATGTATTGGTCGACCTGCCATCTGGGGAAGGGGAAGGAGGGGAAAAATTGGAACAAAGGGTTGGCAATTGTCAATGTTGTAAAATTACCCATGCATATATCTCGTAAATAAAAACTATTTTAAAAAAATATATAGAGCACTCCTTTTACAAGGTTAAGTAAGACTCAAATGAGAGAAAACATGTTAGGTAACTTAAAAACTTTAATGTGCTTTATAAATTTCAATTATTATTATTATTACACAATAATGTACATAGTCTATCAGGATTCACTCTCATTCATGGCCTACAAGACTTCCATAAGCCAAACTCCCAGAAAAGACTTCACTAATTAGGGTTCTTCAGGGTTCTCCAAATGTTCATATGGACTATTTGTGTCTGACCTGTGGCAGAATATTCTGAACTTCTGTTGGTCTGATCAGCCATAGTTGGATGCACTAACTCAACTCTAACATAGTGATGTTCTTTTGGACCTCTTTGAGAATGAAAGACAACTTGTCATCTTTTTATGTGTATCCTACTCTGAAATCATAGGATCTCTGAGGGAGAAGAGAAAGGGGCCTTAGACAAAATTTCTTCTCAGAGATTTCCCCTAATTATTTTTCCTAATTTATCTTCCACTTAACTGCCAAAATAATTTCTCTAAGAAACAGGTCTGATCATGTCACTCTCTTTTTTGAAAAACTTAAATGGATCCTTATTACCTCCCTGATGAAAAATTCCCTATCCTGGAATATAACCTCTACTTTTTGGCCCCAACCTACTTTTTAGTTTTATTTATTTATATGGCAGCTTTATGGTATGGAAGGTAAGCTGCTGGGTCTGGAATCAGGAACACATGAGTTAAAATCCTGCCTCTCATACTTACTAGCTATATGAATCACTGAACTTCTGTGTGCCTCAGTTTCTTCATCTATAAAATGGGAATAGTAGTGGTACCTGCTTCACAGATTTGTTGTGAAGATCTTTAATAACATATCAATAGATTGTTTATTTCTTCCCTGTCCCTGCATACCAAGTCAAACCTCATTTAGTAACCTCTCTTTGCTCTTTTTATTGCTAAAGTCTTTTCTGGCTTTCTTTATAGAGGTCTTACTTGGATGGGGTTCAAATCTTAATTCTCAATCAACTTGGCCAGTGCTTCCCCAAAGTCATAGGCCAGTGTCCTGTCAGGTGGCCAAAATAGCTAACAAGGGTCTCTTCCAATGAGCACTGGCTATTTAGATGCTTATTCCTTATCCTAGCTATAACAAGCTTTGTATCATACCCATGGAGTTCAGGGATGTTTTAGCAGATTGCATGCCCTTTTTCCTAATGGAACAGATTTGGTCCTCTTGTCCACTCCTCTAAGAGGTCCATTCTGATGGCATATCAGTGGGATCCATCTAAACATCCCTATAAGCATTAATAATCCCATCTAATAAGGATTAATTCTTTTTAATTCTTCTTGGGCCATGCAATCACTATCATAAGACTGGGTATGTGGTGACATTCATATTTTCAGTCTTGGATCTAGATAACTTAATTCCATCTGCTCCATGAATATAGTCTTTTGTGCTAGGGATGGCAGATGTTGATCAGCCCTTTATAAGCTTCCTCTTGATTTGTCTTCTAATACTTTAATTTGCTATGACAGCAGAAAGTCTATGTCTTCTCTCTCTGCCTCAAACTCTGACAATACTTCCCATTCTTCATTTAAATCCTTTTTTTTCTGGAGTCCATGTCCTCAGGTTCCAATTCTTAGTTGCTACAAGAACTCTAAACTGAATTCTTAGTAGTTGGTAGTTGTTAGCCCTTGCAAAACAACATGCTAAGATGAAGCATTTTTCCCCTCTTTGCAGAAATATCTTTCATTATGGAAGGCAGTAGCTTACTGTTACTCAGTGACATAGTATAAGGCAGTTAACAATGGGCAAGCAAAAGTAACACACTGCTGCCTTAGCCTCTTTGCCAAATCTGGAAATTTAATTTCAGGTAGTAAGTCATAGGGAAAATAGCTCACTCCCTAGGTGATCCACACAAATCTATTACTCAAGCCACTGGCACTCACATTCCTATAAATGGCCATCTGGTGATCCCCCTGGTACTTTCCTCTCTCCACCTTTCCTTTTTCTGGGAATCTTGCTCACTAGGCCAGTTACTATAGACTAGGGCACTGAAGCATCCTATTGTATCTGCTTGTGATTTAGGAATTCCAAAGAAAGAAGCATACACAAAACCAGTATGATCAGTCCAATCTTTACCAGGGGATTTACTTATAGGAGACCCCTTCAGTAATTGCAAGAGACAGCAAGCATCAGAGCATGTCATAGCACAAGTTTGTGCATGAGCTTTATTCTTAAACTATTCATAATTTTTTTTCCTGAAGCTGCTTAAGGAATGAGTGAGTTGAAACATGTAGGATATGCTGGGGTATGTAGTCTAGAGAAGCGGATGTATAAATGCAAAACCAAGACAAAACTATCTGATAGAAAAACATCATTCTTGATTTAGTGAAACTATTTATGATTTTCTTGCTCTTAAGTGTAATCATACTCCATTTTACCCACAATGCTCCTAACTTCAATAATGGTCTATTTAATTCACAACATCCCCAACATTTAGCACAGTGTCTAGACCACAGTAGGTACTTAATAAATGCTTGATTACTTGACTTAGAGATGGATGGTCTATTCTCCCTGTCCCTCCATCTACTTTTAGTGTTTGGTCATCTCATGTGACCAAACCTAAGTTTGACAAGTTAGATTCTCCATCCAATGCATCTAGAGAATGGAAAACCATAATGTGCAAAGTCATATGAGAGAGCAGAGTAGGAAAGGGGCAACAATAGTCACAAGAAGCAGGAAATGCAGTCATTATAAATTCTAATTTGTAAATCCCTAATTCTGCTTTCTTTATTTGACATCAGCTCATCTAAATATTCTTTTCATTCTAGATATTTATTAGAGTTCCTTTTTACCTCAGATTAATTATGGAAGGTCTAGAATATATTCTGTGTGTGTGTGTGTGTGTGTGTGTGTGTGTGTGTACTACATCCTCACCAGATAAACAATCATAAGAGCTATGAACCAATGGGAAGGAAGGCCTTGGATCAAAGACATACCTGAAGACAGATACTAGATGGTAAATCAAGGAAGGAAGAAACAGTTTCAAAGAGATTTGACTCTTCTCTGCATTTTTTTTTTTTTGCATCATAGAAGAGAGCTGTCTACAGCTCTAAGAAAGGAGTGGATCCTGAAAGCCATGCTAATAAAGCTATATGAAAATGTTACCAAGAGAAAACATTTCTCCCATATTAGTTTTCTCAGAATTTGTTGCAAAATAATTTCTTCAATGGTCTTGTCAAAAGTTGAGTTATTGAATTGAATTATTTCTAAATATATCTTGTCTATCCCACTCATCTACTTTTCTATTTTTTAATCAGAATCAAATAATTTTGATGATTACTGCTTTATAGTATAACTTGAAATCTGGTAATTCTACTTCTAATTTATTCTAGCCTTTCCCCCTTTATTTCTCTTAATATTCTTTTTTTTTTTTTGGAAAGCTGAGGTTAAGTGACTTGTCAAGGGTCACACAGCTAGGAAGTGTCAAGTGTCCCAGATCAGATTTAAACTCAGGTCCTCCTGAATTCAGGGCTGGTGCTCTATCCACTGCACCACCTAGCTGCCCCCTTTCTCTTAATATTCTTAAAGAAATATTATTAACTTTTTTATGTTATGGACTCCTTTATAAGTCTGATGAAACCTATGGAACTCTCCCTTGAATAATGCTTTTAAATGCATAAAACAAAAACATACACACACACGTACACACACACACACATATATATATATATATATATATGTATATATATATATATATATATATAATCACAAAGAAAGCCACTCATATCGAAAGTAAAGATTATATCTTTTCATCTAAAATGAATTCCCTGAAGCCTATCCAAGGCCTGTAGGCTAAGAACCCCTTTTCTAGAACATTATTTTTTTCCAATTGAATTCTGTTGTTGTTTTGCCAGCATTGTCCTTTAATCTGGAAGCAATGTGAAGTATGGGTTGCATAGGAAAGAGACTGGAGGCAGAAAGATTAATTTTCAGGCTATTGTGATAATCCAAGCATTCTTTCTTAGTAATGAGACCCTTAAAAAGGTAATAGTGCCTATAGTACAAGATTGAAGGGATAGTAGCAGGCATGAATAGATTTTTTTGAATGAAAACAGGAAAGAATATATCCTTTTTCAAGTATAGAGGCACTGATTTGAGGGTTATTTTTTCTAAGTTGCTTTTTTTTTTTTTAAGTAGCAGATATTTACCTTCAGTCTCCCCCAATCTTAAATCTTTCTTTGTAACACAGGAAAAAAATATGGACAACCAGCTAACATAACAGCACAAAACACATCCCTTATCCAAAGTTTTCATTTCTCTACCAAAACAAAAAAAGTATATTTCCTTATGAGTTATTTAGGACTGAAGGATTTCATTAGAATGTGCCAGTTTGAGTGATTTTTAGTATTATTGTTTACATTATAAAATTTTTTGAAAATATATGTTATTCAGGTGAATAATGGCAGAATGATGGCATACAAATGCAATAAAATAAGTGTAATAAATGACAAATATGGCAAACTCAGAGAAATTCAGAGAAATTTGTATGAATTGGTACAATGAAGAAAACAGAACCAAGAAGGAAATATATCCAATGATTACAATAAGAGAAAGGAAAACAGTACCTAAAATAGTAGAATTCACAGCAATAAAATGAACAATAACTAGGATAGAGATTGATGATTGATTCAATATATCTCATCTTGTTAGAAAATTGGTAGAGTACAGCTGCAAAATGAGTCACATTCTGTCACTTGTGCTGGATATGTTGGTTTATTTTACTTGAGTAAATTCATTTTTAAAAAAATAAAAGGATTCTTTGGAGGATAGGAGTATTTAGAAATAATAGCAGTTTAAAAAAGCACAAGCACATACACATATATGTGTATAAAAAATAAACTCACTTGTTGATTCATTCTTTTAACTCATTATATTTCAAAAAAATGTGTCTCCTTGATCCTTCAATATTTACTGTATAATCATTGTGTCATTGCCTATACTGGTCTTTTCTATTCTCTGACCTTTGCTCCAAATCAACTTATTTGTTTCTTTTAAAAAAATTCTCTACCCAATAAACCATTACTTATAACAAGTAATTAAAAAGGAAAAGGGAAAAAATGAATAAAACTAACCAACTTGTCCACCAAATCTGACTATGCATGCATTGTTCCATGCCTGTATGTTGTAATCAATAAACTTTTTTTTTTCCTGGTTCTGCTGTCTTCTCATTATTCTCTAAATCCTTCATACCAACATTTGTAATTTTATAGAACTGTAATAGTCCATTATGTTCACATATAAGTGACATAATTATAGTTCAGAATCATATTATACATGTGCCACATTTTAGCCATTTTCTAGTTGGTGGACACCTACTTTATTTCTAATTCTTTGTTACTACAAAAAGTGTTGCTGTGAGGTTTTGTGGGGTTTTTTTAAAATCCCATTTACATCTAAAAGTCAGCAGCGTCTAGAAAACCATAATCTGTTGCTTGGGATCTTCTTGTACAATACCTAGAGACAGGAGAGGACTCTCCAGTTCTTCCAATAAAGCCATTATTGTTTTTCCTAAATACCTTTGAGTTTTTGTGCCAAACATAAAAAATCCCAATATCTTTGGCTACCTTTCATTCCTATTATTTGACTTTTCCAGTTATCATCATTATCATTATTCAGATCAGGAAGTTATTATTTTCCATTTGAAAAAGATTTTCAAAGAAGTGTAGCATTATTTTGCCTCAGGGTAATAAAAAATGGCAGCATGGTCAAAATTATAATGAAGTCAATGGGAAGTTGTTCTGTTTCCAAGAGTCCTTCTGATAGCCCATGTCCACCTAATTCTATGGAAAACATAGTATTGCTAACCACTGATGGATGCTCTATCCATTGGATTAACTTTCTGGGAAAGAATCCTTCCAACAGTCCTCTTTTTAATTAAAATATTAGGATAAATGATTGGGCATTATACTTTAATAATTTAAATCTCTGTGAATTTATCCATATGACCTCCTATTGATATAGATCATAACTTCTCTATGCCAGAGCTATAGTTAACAATTTTACCCTTGGAGCAAGAGGCAGGAAATGCTGCCCTGAGCTAAACATGCCTGAATCAATACCTGACTCTCATGGGGAATATGGCCGCATGGACCACATGAAGAGAGGTGCTATGGCAATCTAAGGACACTATTGGGGATGCTGTTAACTGCTTTTTGTCCATGGGCCTGGGATGGAGGGTATATGTGGCCTACTATCTTTCCTAGGCTAACTAATTATTCCTGCTTACTAGTTTCTGTGCTGTTGAAAGATAAGGGGAAATGTTATCAAAATATATGTATAGCAAATCTTAAAATTGAACAGTATTTTAAAACTATTATTTTTATCTTTGTCATAAAATGTCGTGTCCTAAAGAAAAGCTCCCATCCTAGTTATAATGATACTCTATGTATGAGTAGGATGATTTTAAAGTTCCTATGATCAAAACCAATTTCATTTAGTTGTATTATTGGTTACATAATACAACAATACAACAATTGAGTAGTTCTCAAATTGTGGTATGGGGACTCTTTTAAGAAGACTTCATACTAGTAGTAAAACATTTTAATTTCTAATATAATAAATATCAATAGATATAGCCAATATATTTTTTAAAGTTTTGTGCTTCTCATTTTAAAATCTCTATCCAGATAGTACCTCTACCCTAAATGAAAAAAATTAATCTTCAATTCCATTCCATTCAATAAGTATAAAGAACTTATTATGTGCTAGTCACTGTGCTGTGTGCCTGAGGATTCAGAGACAAAAAGGAAAACAATCTCTCCTTTTTAGAAACTCATATTCTACCAGAGAGAATAACACCTACACAGATAAGTAAATACAAACTTATTCTATTTTAGATAAAATTATGATTTTATAGTAGTGCTAGTGATTTTGATAGACCTTTCTTGATACTTACTAGCTGTGTAATGTTGGGTAGGTCACTTAACTTCTGTCTACCTCAGTTTCCTCATCCATAAAATGGGAATAGTAATAGTCCTTATATGTCAAGGTTTTGTGAAGATAAAATGGGATAAAATTGGTAAAGTTTTTTTTTAAACCTTAAAGCACTATATAAATGTTGGTGGTTGTTATTATTATTCCAAAGTGATTACAAAGGGTATCACTGTGTGACCCTGGGAGAAATCACTTAATCCTGTTTCCCTTAGTTTCCTTATCTAGCCAATGACCTAAAAAAAGAAATGACAAAACCACTTCAATATCTTTGCCAAGAACATCCATGGAGTCACAAAAAAAATTAGACATGACTAAAATGGTGGAAGAGCAACCATCTCCCTTTCAGTCCTGCTCACAGGAGGCAAGATTTGAAGGAATGGACTGTGATGGGCCAGAATTCTGGAGAAATGTACTTGAAACAAGGATTCGTACTTACAAGGTATTAACTCAGTGGAATTGATAAGACAATGGTTATCTAGTTTAGCTTGTGATTTAATCTTACAACAAATAATGGTTCCCTAGTGATATAAAGATTGGTTTATACTTAGTATACTGTAAATATATACAGTATACTGTAATGTAATTGTAATAGAGCATATAAACTGGGGACAAACTCAGCCAGAGACAGACAAGGAGAAGGGGGGACTGGAGGCTGGAGCTCGAGCTCTCTTACTGAGACATTCCGGAGGATCTTCAGAAAGCTACCTGAGCCCCAGGTGAAGGAGACAGACTGTGAAAAACATAAGAATTTGGATTTTATCCCTGGCTATTCTTGTAGTCATTACTCAGCTGAAATGAAGGCTGATCCAAAGACCTCCAGAAAGCTAACCAGAACACTCCAATGAACCTCTCTGGTTGTGAAAGAGCTTTCCTACTATTCTCTAAGTGCCTGGAATCTGGAGGCTGCCATTGACCTTGAATTGTAACAGGCTGTAGAAAAAAAGGGGGAGGAGTCACATTGAATGGAACCATCCAATGGGGAATGAGATCAGAGGACAACAAAACTTTCCAAGCATAAAGAGTGGTCTGAACTGAATCTTCATTGCTTTCCAAGCATAATGAAAATAGATGAAATGATGACTGACTTTTTCCCTTTTGCTTCCTTTCTCTAGGGAGAAGCCAATTTCTTAGTCTTTGAGTAATTCATGCTTTTATTCTTTAGTTTCTTTGAGAAGTACCTAGGTTTAAATAGTTCTTTTTCTTTATGTTTGTTTATGTTTCATCTTAAATTATTAATCTATGGTAAAGTTTGTTAACCAACTAGACTGTGTTTGTTTAATGTATATATAAGAACAAAGAGGCATTTTTTCCCCAACAAAACTGAACCGAAATGAACTGAGAGTTAATTTAAAGTCATAAAGACTAAGGAAGGGATCTATAACCTTTCCAGGAAGTATCTGAAAACAAGTATAGAAATTTTCTTTTAGAACCCAAAGAGCTTTTGTTTATGTGAATTATATTTATTGATATTTACTATGTTACAAAATAAAACTAATACATTAAAAGACACTTGGCCTGTTTTCTTTCATTTTTGAAAATTTTAAATCGCTAGAAGAATATTAATTATTATTATTATTTGAGCCAACTAGAGAATTAAACTTTCATGTAGAAAACTAACCCTACTCTCCAAATGACTCTTCTGATAAAGGAGAAGGGCTAAAATACTGTGAGATCTGAAATCGCTGAGTTTGAAAATGTATAGTGGGACATTAGGAAGGGCTCTGAGAATTTATATTCAGACCTAGAATTAAGACTAGTGTTCTTTGGTTTGAATTAACTCTGACAAGAGTGTTGTTACATGGAGAAAGTGCTCTGATAAAGTTGGTGGGGATTTGGAATAGAATCAATTGCAATGAAGTTACTTCTCTTACAAACAATTTTTCCATCATTACACTGAATAAAGTGATTTCATATGTCACTGATGATGGCAGAAAAATCTTGATGATCTTCAAATAGGACTAGTTTACAAAACTGGTGACAGGTGGGATACGTGCCCAGTACTGACATTCTCACCATAACTAATAGGTCTCAGAGGAAACCTGAGGTGGGGAATGGGATCAGAATCCACTCTAGCAGTAACTGCACAACCATATTGTTATCCTTAATTTGAAAAGCAACAAGGGTTGACTAAGCATTTACTGTGTTCCCAGCATTATATTTACTATAGGCAGTAGTGAAGTTCACATTTTAGTCAAAATGATCAGGAACATTATATCATTTTTTTGTCTTTGTATTTCAGCAAAAACCTTTTCTCTTTCCATCCTGTAGCATGAAATATATATGTATACAAATATCTATGTCATTTAAAACAGAAATTCTTAACCTGACGTCAATTAAATTGTTTTTAAAAAATATTTTGGTAACTACATATCAATATTGTTATTTTTTACAATTCTATAATTACAAATAATAATTCTGAAAAAGGGACCATCGGTTTCACTAGAATGCCAAAGGTACCCAGGACCCCAAAAATATTAAGGACTATTGTTTTAAAAGGAGATGTCCAAATGCAAAGAACGTGGAATATCATATTCCTTGCTGGATTACCTCTGTACTTTTGCATAATATCTCTGCACCACACACACACCCTTTTGTGTCTGGAATGCATTCATTCCTGGAATCCTTAATTCCCTTCAAAGTTCACTTATGGGTTACTACCCTGTATGAAATTTCTTCTTGGTTCCTTTCAGCAGCTAGTGCCTCTCCCAAAAACTGCTTTGTATTTGCTTTGTTTATATATTATATATGCTAATGTGTAAATGTTGTTTTCCTGGGTTGCAGAACAAGCTCATTAAGGGTAGGAACTGTTTTATCTTTGATTTTGTATTAACAGGATTAACAATCACTTATTAATCAATTGGTTGTTATCTACTTTCCCTTCATGGAGACTCATAGGGAATTGGGTTCAAGGGGAAAATGCCCAATGGAATGAAAAATCAGATTGTGATGGCACAGAATAACTGAACAAAATGGGTGAAAATTCCCTCAGCCACTTCCTTCCAGCATTTTAAAAGTTTGAAGACTAAAACCTCTTGTCACAACATTTTGTTGCTGTTCAATTGGGGCAGAGATTCTAAGTTCCTGTCTTCTTCCATGATATAATACCCTTCATAAAAATCTTTAAAGTTGATAGGAAAGTTAACTGTTGATTAGTTTTTCTTCTCCATAAAAAGAAACAGATGCAATTAGCAGAGCAGGAATATGGTTGGCAGCCACTTCCTTTTGTTGTCATGAGTCCAGTTTCCATCAGATGCAAACATATCATCTTGTACATTTTTTTTAAAAGAACAAATGGCTGAAAGGAATCAGGGCAGTGATGATGATTGCGGCTTTTGCTCCTGTCACATAGGAACTGACAGTGTCTTTCATTATTTAACAAGACCTGAAATAGAAACAAAGATTTTTTTTTTCTCCCAGACTTTAAAGGCTGTTAGGATAATGTGAGAAGAATAATTGGCAAAATCCAGGCAGTTCAATCCATTTCTGATGGTAAACTCCTTGATAGTAGGAACTATCCCTTATTACAGGATTATAATGGAAGGAATTCTAGAGCTTCAATACCTGGGCTTGAATTCTGAGTCTGACATCTCTTGGATAGTAAAATGATATAATTATTTTAAAAATTACAGATCTTTTTCATTTTTTTGTTGTTATCCTTGCAGTTTTATCCCTGAGTCCTTTTGACTTGACTTTATTTAGTTGGGCCCCTTACCAAAATTTCTTTAACTGCCTTTTCTTTACTGCTCATAATCTTCACTTTCTATTAGATCTTACAAACAAAATTTCTATTCTCTAGTGTTGCCCTTAGTTGTTATGTCTTTCCAACTGTCAAAGACATCAAGTGTTTGCTAATGGAAGTGGTTTTTAAATTCCTTTGGTCTCCTCATTATGGAAATTGATGGTCCCAGCAACATTATTTGTTTGTTTTCTTAAAGACTAACTAACTAACTAAGTCTAAGTATGTAAAGGTTTGACACCAGTAGAGTGACTACTTGGTGGTGGATTATTTGAAATTATATGAAATAAAAATTCAAAATGGCTCTGGGTCATTTCTGTAGTGATGAAATACTGAGTAATAGAAAGAATAACACTGAGAATGATAAGAATCGTTTGGTTTTTTTTAGATCACTAATAAACATTAATGAAAGTGTTGATACTTTAAATATGACATAATTTCCCAATGACCAATCAGTGGAAATATTACTGGAGGAATTGAATCTCATCAATTTTGATGTTTTTTTAACTGAAAACAAAACCCAAGAATGGAAGAAAGTTGTCCCTAAATGAAAAGATGGGTCTTTGTATTGCCTATTTTACTACCCAGGTAAAAATTCCAGAGTAATCTAAAAAAGGAATACTTTTATTTGTATGTATTTTTGGTTTTATGTGCAAAGATTATCATCTTTATTATTATCTACTGGCTATTATAACACAGCCATATAGGTGTTTTTATATGTATGATGGGTTTGTTTTGTTTAATTTCTACTCTAAATTGCTCCTCTCTACCTCTCTCAATAGCATACTTTATATAATGCCTAATTGGGAATAAGTCTGTGGTCATGGAAGAGAATAAATTTAATTGTTATATGCAGACACTGAATCCAAATTATCTTAGACTCATTATCAACAAGCTTTAATCAGATTATCTAACTATCCACAAAACTATGTGATGATAAGTTAAATGGGAATCTATATCTGACAGCATTCTGCAATGCATAATTATAGATGACTTCTGAATATTTAAAAAAGAAAGCAATAATCATTAAGAACCATCATGGATTATCTGAGATAATAAGATCCAAAACAATCTTGGTTCCAAAGAAGAAATATGAGAAACATCTCCCAATACAGAACATCTCCAACCAAACTAGAACTAAGAATCTCCAGTTTAAGAATTTATGACTCATTATAGGGAGTAACTGTCTTAGAAAGGTCCAATGAAAGGATAAAAGAAAAAAAAATTTTGATGATGTAAACCCAAAAGATATCAATAAAAATATTTTTAAAGAATAATTTATTATTCAACTCGAAAATGGAAATAGGAACAATCAGGGAATCTAGGAACATGTGCACAGCCTTGAAATCACTTACATGGTATAGCTAGCACTGTTCATTTATTGGTTAGTTGCCATTTACCTTCCCCTTCATTATAACCCATCCCTTAAATTCAGTCATTATCCTTCTCATTTTCTAGTTTTGTGGAACCTCTATTCCTAGTTACTCAACCCATGACTCTACCCAATATTCTCAGGGTTTTTTTTGGGGGGGGGAGTCTAGATCAATCATTTCTTTGGTGGAGAGAAACACAATGTTCCAATTATTCCCATGGGAAAATAAAATTATTTAGTCTATGAAGGAATATTTTAGAATTCACAAATTCTGGCTAACTGACTTTGGTTCCCATGTTCCTTATTACTGGAGTAATTTTGTTTCCCAGTTGATTATAAAGAGTCAGTAGAAAGGGAGAATTAATTTAAAAGAAGCCTATAAGGGATTAACACGGTGCACAAAACAGGGAACTTTAGAGTCCCACTGTGTTCAACTTCAAATGGACCACAGCTGGAGTACCATGTTCCATGCTGGGTGTCACATTTTAAGAAGGGCATTGACAAATTAAGATACATTCAGAGATGACTGACAAAGATACTGTTGGGATTTGAGATTATAGCATAAGAAAGATTAGTCAAAGAAGCTAATTAGCTAACATTAGGATGTTTAATCCAAAGGAGAGAAGACATGGTTAGGGGGAGGAAGAGATGGAATCTGACACTGTTGTTTTCAAGTATTTGAAGGATTGCCATGTGGAAAGGGAATAGACTTGTGCTTGGCCCAGGATCACAGAACTAGAATGAGTGTGTGGAAGTTTCAGAAAGGCAGATTTTGGCTTGATTTAAGGAAAAAAAATTCCTAACAGTTAGAGCAATTCCCAATTAAATAGGCTGCCTCAGGAGGTAGTGAATTCAGTGTAGATGTTCAAGAGAGACCGTGGTCAGCATTTGTTGGGTTTGTTGAAAAGGAAATTTGAGTTCAGAAAGAAGTAGGAATAGATGACCCCTAGTTCTTTCCAACTCTGTCATTTGGTAGTTCAGTATATCATTAATTTGGTTAAGCATAGTATTCTACTATGGAAGAATAGTATGTCATGTTTCCAAATTGTCATAACACTTAACATGGTGGACAAAGTAAATACTTAATAGATGTTTATTGATTGATTTATTGGCATAGTGGATAGAGCACGGATCCCGGAATCAGGAAAATTTAGTTCAAATTCAACTTCAGATACTCACTGGCTTTGTGACCCCAGATAAATTACTTATCTTCCATTTGCCTCAATTTCTTCAACTACAAAATAGGGATTAATAATAGCATCTACCTCCCAAGGTTATTGTGAAAACCAAATGGGTCCCTAGCACATAGTAGGCATTATGTAAATGTAAGCTATGATGATGATTGATGACTAGTGATGATGATGCTTAGAACCAAGAACTACCCTCTCTGGAAATACCCTGGCCACACACAACTAAACAATGTATACCATTTTTTCTCCTAGACTATTAGCAGGATGTAAGGGTTGTCTCCTAGCAGGTTTTTTAAAAAGGCCAGAATCATCCCAGAAATATAGTAGCAAATTTTGCAATATTGTGTTACTGTTGCAGAGAGAAGGAAATGTTTCTTGATTTATATAAGTTGCAAATTTTGTTTCAGCCACTGAAATTTAGTTTCCTTCCTTGCAAAAAAGACTGGAGCTCAGGTAGCCTTTAGGTAGCAGATGTTTATCTGAACTTTGCAGGGTTGCACTTCTTCCAAAATGCAACAAGAGACCAGAAGAATGACTTCCAGGAGGACAGCATTCCATTACTGACAGAATTAAATATTTAAATAAAGGGAACTGTGCACAAGGAAGATCTGTGCTATGAGCAGTGCAGAGAAAGCTAGGAGCCAACTGACCCTGGATTGCCAAAGAACTCTGTCATGTCAGTCTTCTTCTTGGCTCCCTGTAATGGTGTCCAGATCATTGTTTTAACTCACTTCCTTTTCCTTTGTTGTTAGGAGTCAGCCATGTAAACACTGGGTCTCTAAGGGTGACTGAACTGCCCAATAAATTTATTTCATTTAACATGGCATGGGATGATTTCCATTTCTTGGATTTGAAGCACTGGTTTCCAGTCTTCACTGAGCAGGGAAAGATCAAACCCCGGGAGGGATTTCAGGGAGATGTTTGTCCAAGAGGGTGAGAACAGCGGGGAGAGGATTGCTTGCTAATTTGTTATTCAACTGCATCCAAAGATTTGTCCTTCTTCTCCTTCACAGGTCCAACAATGAAGGACCAGTCTTTTTCTAGACTTAGGTATCTTGATAAAATTACACGGTCTTTTGAACTTGGGTGAAAGGTCTGGGGGAAAAGAATGACATAGTAGGGGTTTGGATTCTCTGGGAAAACAGACATGTTTGAAATAAATATCCCAAAGTACATAGTTTTCCTCCTAATTTTGGCTGCACTAATTTTCTTAATGAAAAAGATTTTTAAATTGATATAATAAAAATTATCTTCATAATCTATTTTTAAAAATAATCTCCTTGATCCATTGTCTGCTTATCAATTCTATCTATATTTTACAGCCTGAAAGATATCATCTTTTTCAGTGAAGTTTGTTTGCTATTTGGCCATCTAGAAACAATCAATAGGAAACTTGAGGATGGAGTATTGCAAAATGTCAGTGATACCAGGTATGTGGATGGCATGACAAGGTCACCAAGGCCTACAATGAAAGGAGGTGTGGATGTTGCTTTTATTGTAATGCTACTGATTGGCTAAACTCTGAAACCAGGAAGATGGGTGGAAATAAGAACAAAGATATTGTTTTGGCTGGAGAAACAATAGAGGGCAGAGGAAGGGAGAAGGAATAGACTAGAGAACTCCTGGAATTTGGGGATTCTGGTCTGGACATGACCTCTGTATCATAGTAGTCCCGGAAAGAGCACTTTCAGGAATTTGAGAACTATGCAGTTAATGCAAAGATCTTATGATTTGGGGCTCTCAAGATCTCATGATCTCTGACACAAGCCCACTTAACATAAAAAGGAAAGGGGTTGTTGAAACAAGACTTACCTTGTTCTAAATTTCATCTGTAAAATATTGATATAGCAAAAGCCTAGTGTTCTGAAAATACAGTTATGTCTTCTACATTGTGACTTTCTCCAACATGATTTCAACATATCACATATGGACATAAGAAATTGAATAGGAATTTTGGGGGGAGTTTTGCAAAAGTTGCAGACAACACCAAAAAGTTTAGAATCTCAGAAATACATAAACTATGTATAGTTTTGCATATTTTATCTTTTAATATCATAATAACTCAGACTTATTCTCTGGTATGAAAGGAGAACCAAAAATTTTATGCAAATCTTCCAGACCATGGGGTATCATACCCTTAAATCCTGTGATGAGGAAGGGAAAGTTATAGTAATGGTGATCATTAGAAAATTAATGAATCAATTAATTATTTATTAATCATCTACTGAATTCCAGGCAATATACTAGATGATGGGGATAAAAGCACAAAGAATGATACAATCTTTATTCATAATGAGTTTACCACTCAGTTTTACAGACCCAAAACAAATGCTTGAATGACACATCAGTGATACCCAGCAAAGCTAAAAGTGAAAAGAAATGAACAATACTTATCTTTTGAAATGTGTTTTGTTTGTGTGATCATTGATTGGTAGAAGAGCCAGATTTTACAATATATGAACTGATCTTCATAAACCACCTTTTCATGCCAAGGATGCAAAGGAAATCATACTTTCTATAAGCTGTTATTTATTAGCCTCACTGCCAACCAAATTTGAATTGAAATTAAATGGCTTAAGGAGAAATAAATCGTTCCAATTTGTAGCTATTTTGCCACAAATTTATGTTATTCTAGACAACACCCTTTTGGGTACTGAGAAAACTCTTAATTTTCCACCCTATATTTTATTATTAAGCAATTTCTTTGAATACAAATTACTATAAAACAGCATAATTTATCATCAATATGATGTAGTAGAAAAAAGTATTAAATTGAACTCTTGGAAGCAGAGACTTTATTCTCTGCTCTGTCAATAGCTATGTAAGTTCTTTAAACTTTTCTCACAAGAGGAACATAGAGGAACAGAGAAGTGCCTTCTCAGCTCTAATATTTTATTTATTATCCTGACACTTCTACCTCCTGTCCTCCTGCTTCTTTGAGTGGGATAAATGTGTGATCTCGTGTTTATATGAAAAAGAGAAACATTTCTCTTTAACCCTATCTAGACCCTTTCTGGTCCATATTCTTCCCAGAATAAAGCTTCTCTCCAAAAAGAGAATCATTATTTTCATCATTATTTTCAGAGTTACTAAGGTATCGTTCTGAATTTCCATCTGAACATCAAATTTACGTGAGTAAACAAAACTAGGAAACTCTTCAGAATGAAAGTGTTTCAATTCAGCAATGCCCAAAAGATATGTGTCTTTATCCCATATCTGGAATGCCTTCCCTCCACTCTTTTGTTTAGTGGAATACCAACTTTCCTTTAGTCACTTCCCCCAAGAATCCCTGTTAATGCTATTGCCCTTATGAAATTACTTAGTATTTTCTCCCTATGTTTTGTATTTGCTGACCTGTGCATGTGTCACATCACTCCAGTAGCACTTTAGCTCCCTGAGAGAAGGATAATTTCATCTTTGTCTTTAATCGTCAGTATCTAGAATGATGTCTGGCACATAGTAGACATTTAAGAAAAGCCTTTTGAAATATTTGCTAAATGTGTAGTTTAAGAGCTTAGTTTAAAATCTTGTATTTTGAGAGAGGTCTGAGATTTCTAAAATGTTTTATTTTTTTAACCTGCAAAAGATATGCATGTGATTAACATGAGTACTTCCTTCATGCCTTAGTAGTCAGCTTTCATGACTTGTTCTGGAAAAAAATAATCATTTAGTAGCGAGTTTTCTAGTGCCAGATCTTTTCCAACCCAGGATGGCAGTTGGAAAATAGCAAAAGCAGCAGCACATACAGTCACAGTTGGTTTCCAGACCTCTGACTAGTCTTTCTAGTTTCCTAGGTCCAGTGCTGGTGTTCCATCGGTACAATCTGAGAAAGCCAAAGGTCACTGCCAGGCTACAGTGAAGCACTGGGATAGCACTTTGGTGGAGGGTTAATTTATAACCACACAGTTATTATTTACATTCCTTAATCCCACTTTACTTCTGGGACTCGACCAAAGTCACAGCATTAAGGAGCTTGCCAATACTAACAAACAGGTCTCTAGATGCTACTAAAATCCCAAAGAACTCACCAGTACTAGAATTATAGAGTTTAGCTGGTCTTTATTAACATTTATAAGCATCAGGATCTATGACCCACTTTTGTTCAGATGTCTTTAATGGCTGTCTGGTCATTTCTTCAAATGTTCCCCTGTAATTCTTTGAAAGTGTATTTGTAATGGCTTTCTTTAACTTCAACTGACTACCCTAAATAAAGCCCAAGATGCCAAGGTCATATGTTTTAGAGTGGGAGAAGACCAATAATCCTATGCATCTCCACATTTCTTTCCTACACCACATTAGAGAATAATGTAAACACACAAACATAGGATCAGACAATATAAGTATAATTTCAGTAGTGTAATGAATTCCAATATATATACAAATGTATGTTTATATCTATGTGTACATAAATACCCATATAGTTACGTATATGTGTATGTATGTTCATGTGCATTACTTAGCTTTCTCCTGAACTGCAGGCATCCCTTTCCAGCCCCCTCTGGGATCTCAAATTCAATTTTATTATTTTTCTTCCCTTCAGCTTTTCCTTATTTGCTTAATTCCTAATCCACCCTAATTCAAATACATATAAAAGTAATCTAACTACATTTTTAGGGCTAAAGAGAATCCTCAAGTAGGAATTGGATGCCTGAAGTCCCTGTTCATTTTAACTGTCCTATGCTTCCTTTTCCTTTTCCCAGAAGGTAAGGGAAAGTAGCAATTGAGAAAAAAAAGTCAAGGAAATAGAAAGGAGACTGAAGCAGTGGAATAACAACTCTCCAGAATTGCTATAGGCATTAGGCAAATTTCAAGGATCCCAAACCCAGTTTTATTACTCAGAAGACATATTTTCCAAACTCTTTCTAAATAGCATCTTGCAATCCTTTCTTGAGCTGGCGGTTAGAATGAAGGAACAGGAGTCAGCACAATTTAGTCACACCACATCCTTGTGGCTGCATCTTCTGAGCATGAGAAAATGAAAGAGTGATTTATTTGCTCTTGGCAAAGCCGACTTCAAGTGTGTGATTTTATTAATGTTTTGACCTTCCCTGCCATTATTAGATTGACATTCTTAGACCAAATGGACATTCTATTCAGTTCATTCTCTTCATTGTCTGAGATGTGGACTATGTGTATATATGATGCATACATATACACATAGAGAAAAGAGATGATAGAAGGTTGCCTTCTACATATGTATATGTATATATGTGTGTGCATATAAACAGAGATGTGTATGTATACATATATTGTATGTGTTTGTGTCTATATCTCTATACATATCTGGAGATATTATAAACATAAAATGCAAGCTTCTACCATCTATATGACATGTAGAAAGTTTTATTTTGTGTGTATGTGTATATATGTGTATACACACACATATATCAGTCATAGTTTCCCATGTTGGAATGTTTTGATTTAAGACTCTCTTTCCCTTCCTCTATTTTACCTTCTCCCCGTCCCTCATATTATATTTTGTTTCTTCAGAAATGTTTGTTTTATGTTGTCTTTCCAAGTTTGATATCTTCTTCCTCTTTTGGTTTAATTTCCACAGCAACTTGCTGAGGCTGGGTCTGAGTCCGTGCCTGGTGATGTTTCTTACCCAAAGAATATATTACTAGGAGCTAGCCAACAAGATTTAGTGCACACTACTATGGAAATTCAGCTGACTGGTGGAGGATTTCCAATATAAATTTCCCTTTTCTCACCACAATTTTATGGAAGTTTGCAATGAGGCACATCAGCACATTTTGGAAATGGGGACTTGATTCAGAAGAACATTGCTCCTGTCAATGCTCTATATCTTTTTTCTGGTGTTGTTTTTAAGGCATTGATCAATTACTCTGTACTTTATGTTCTTGTAATGTAATCCAATACTATTCCCATCCAGTGCCCCACCACCATCCCGCTTTGTTGTAATTGGCCTTGATTGGGACATTTTCCTATGAATTTTAAACTTTCCTTTACCCTGATGCTTCATTGGTATGTCTTTAACCCAGTTCTTGTGGTCTGTACATAATGGCACATGCTTAAATTTTGTCTCTCTGAGCCATTATTTCAGAAAGGTATCCCTTGTTCTTTGTTAATTGTACAAGAACTATTTCTCCTGCTCTGATAGCTTGCTTCAAATATGAACACAGTGAAATAATATTATTAAAATGAGAATAAAATAGGACAACTAACTTAATCCAAAATGTTTTACAGTTGACTTTTATGTTGTCCCCCTTTTAAGATGAAGCTTATAATGTAGTCTTAGTGGCTTTTTTCAATTCTTAGTTATAAGGCATCAGAAAACTAGTCATATCATGATAACTAGCAACAACCACTCACATTTTTATAGTCATTCATGAATTCACAGGGTTGTTTTTCTCACAACCATATAAAAGAAATACTGAAAGCATTATTTCCCCTCTATGAGGGTAAACAGGAAAATCGCTATTTGCAGAATTGGGGCACCTCTCATGGAAAAGAATGCATTTTCTCCATTGCTTTTTGGGAATGACTTTTGTTAGCTGGAAGAAAGAGATGCATTTCTATGTTGGAGGGGATGTGGGAAAACAGGGACACTGATACCTTGTTGGTAGAATTGTGAATACATCCAGCCATTCTGAAGAACAATTTGGAACTATGCTCAAAAAGTTATTAAACTGTGCATACCCTTTGATCCAACAGTGTTACTACTGGGCTTATATCCCAAAGAAATACTAAAGAGGGGAAAGAGACCTGTATGTGCAAGAATGTTTGTGGCAGCTCTTTTTGTAGTGGCCAGAAACTTGAAACTGAGTGGATGCCCATCAATTGGAGAATGGCTGAATAAATTGTGGTATATGAATATTATGGAATATTATTGTTCTGTAAGAAATGACCAACCGGATGATTTCAGAAAGTGCTGGAGAGACTTACATGAACTGATGCTGAGTGAAATGAGCAGGACCGGGAGATCATTGTATACTTTAACAACAATACTATATGATGATCAATTCTGATGGACGTGGCTCTCTTCAAAAATGAGATGAACCAAATCAGTTCCAGTAGAGCAGTAATGAACTGAACCAGCTACATAGTGAAACAACTCTGGGAGATGACTATGAACTACTACATAGAATTCCCAATCCCTCTAATTTTGTCTGCCTGCATTTTGGATTTCCTTCACAGGCTAAATGTACACTATTTCAAAGTCTGATTCTTTTTGTAGAGCAAAACAACTGTTTGGACATGTATACATATATTGTATTTAATTTATACTTTAACATATTTAACATGTATGGGTCAACCTGCCATCTGGGGGAAGGGGTGGGGGAAGGAAGGGAAAAATTGGAACAAAAGGTTTGGCAATTGTCAGTATTGTAAAATTACCCATGCATAGATCTTGTAAATAAAAAGCTGTAATAAAAAAAAGAAAGAAAAAAAGGGAAAAAAAGAAAGAGATGCACTGTTGAGAGCTCACAAATTAAGATTTTGAGCTAATGCTGATTCACATCCACAGCATAGTCTGAACCTGGGGAAGTATTCAGGGGGTGTGTGTGTTTGTGAGTGTGTGTGTGTGTGTGTGTGTGTGTGTGTGTGTGTGTGTGTCTGTGTGTATGTCTGTGTCTGTCTGTCTTCTGTCTGTAAGGATGGGGTCTAAGTGCTACATACCTCCTTGCATTCCAGATTCTTTGCCTGCCCTGAGACATTTATATTCCTCTAATTGTCAACTGACTCACTGTATTCTTGAATTCTCATTATCAATAAGAGTAGCCAGATTTTTCTGTCTTGACTCCCTGGCTTTGGAATAGACCCCTGGCTCATATGTAATCTTTAGCTCCACAGAATAACCAAGATTAACCAACTTTCCAATTGACCTCATGCCTTGATGTCTAACCTCCTTTGTCTTTTGTTGTAGTCTCCATATCCTACTCTATAAGTCTCTTTGAGGCCCATAAGACTCATGCCAAGCTGCCTCTGCCCCTTTCTCAACATTTCTAAATCCTGGGTCTAAGTGATCAATCAAGCATTTAGAAGTACCAGTGTACCAGGCATCATACTAGACACTGGAAATATAAATGCAAAGAATAAAAAGTCTCTGCTCAATAGGAACTTACAGTCTAATAGGGGAGACATGAACATATATAAGCATATACAGAATAAAAGTAAAGATCATGATTATGTTCCTTATTTTGATTTAACTAGTCCTTTGTCCAGACAATACCTTGTCTCCTTGCCTGTCATCTGAGAGATGGGAGACTTGTCTAAGAGAGAATTGCCTTTCTCTTTAAAAAAAAATCCATGACTTTCAGTTCCCTTGGGGAGTTGCCATAGTATGAAGGGGATTTCAGGCCATGCATCCCATTCCAGCTAGGAGGAATAGTAGAGAGTCCTCAGAGCTGATTCTACCAAATCTGAGCTAACTTCTCCAAAATATCATTGCTGATGCTACTATCATTTTCCTCCAACCATGGCCTTAAGACCCTATATCTGAGTACCCATTGATCACTTTAGTTGTATTCTTTCCTTGCCCTGATTACTTAGTTACATTCATATCCCCAAGCATTGTATTGTAAGCTTTGAGCTTCCTCTTTTATGAATTAAAGCACATTTCAATAAACTCTTTTCATTTTATCCATTCATCACTAGTCTTCCTGAATTCTTTCCCCACTCCCAATCCCATCTCAAAATGCTGTTAAGAATTGGGATACCCACTTCATACTTAGTCATTACTTAACTCTCCTAATCTCTTTCCCAGAATGTCTCAGCATGATACTCAGACAACCAAATACTATTTGCCTTCTACTAGGTCCTATTGATGCTATTTGAGTGGTCTAGAAGTTAGTGGCTATGAGAGAGTTTCTAAGAATCCCCATTAAATCAGCCGCAGGTTCTGGAGTGAAAGAATTCACTCATTCCCGAATATAAGTTGCAAAATGAAAGTTTATTGTTAGATAGAAATCAGTTTGACCAGAGAACTCTGCCACTATAGAAGTATAGAAGTAATCCTTGAGTTTGCTCTTTAGTAAGTCTTGGGGTCCAAAAAGCTTCTCCTGAATGCTGTCATAGGGAAACACAAAACAATTCTATGACAAAGATTGATTCAGTCCTGGCTAGGATTTTGAAGCTGGCCATGCATCCCATTCCAGCTAGAAGGAATGGTAAAGAGTCTATAGTGGCAGATCTATGGAAAATAGAGTTTTGCAATGAGAATGAAGTTCTCAGTGGACAGAAAGTCCTGGCAGCTGAGTGAGCTACCGAGGTCCATCTGCAAAGACCTTAGTTGATGGGAGCTTATTATATTGGGTATCTTAGTGGAAGTTGGGAAGCCGGAGCTGGGCAGCCCAAGCAAGTCAGAATGGGGGCTGGGACAATCGGAGCAGATCAGAACCAGTGGGGACTGGGACAAGCACGGATCTCCTATTGGAATTCAAAGGGATGCTTTTAACCAGGATTTGTGAATCAAAGGCCCTGGCATCCAGGAAAGACAGCTTTGTCTGGGGAGGATATGCCTCAGCCAGGAGAGGCTGGGAATCTGAAAGGAATCACAGATCAATAGGAAATACAGTTTCTTAAAGGGACCACATTCCGCTTCACTAACAAGTTGTTTTCCAAACCTAAATGGAATCTTCATTGACTGACTGTCTATATAACACTAACCAACAGCTGTACAAAGAGGGAAAATGTCTTGAGTCCCCATAAGGGACCTTAAAGAGCACCTTCCCCTAAATTCTATAGTAGTAAAAACTGAGGTTCTGAGAATCTGTGGAATTACGTAGCTCCATCACCTTTTTTACCCTCTCTTCGCCTCAGTTTTCTTATCTGTAAGATGGAGAAAATACTTATACTTAAACCACCAAAAGAAGTAAAGAGGCTATTGGAGCCACTTTATTTTACAGATGAAAGAACTAAGGCTCCAGAATGCTTAGCAAGTTACCCAAGATGACACAGATGTTAAATGGAAGAATTAGTCTCAAATCTTCTGACTTCAAATTTAGTATCCTTTCCTCTGTACTAATTAAGTTAAATAACTGAGTTTTGGGAGATTTCACAGTACCCAAGAACCAACTCACTCATTCAAATTCTTTGTGAATGCTGCCTATTAAGTCACTAAATTATATTAAAAAGGGATGAGCAGGTTTTTTTAAAAGATATATGATTTTGGGTGGATGTGTGTGACAACATAAAATGTTTTTGTTGCTCAGCACAAAATATTTTATGGGTTGAGCTACTGACCCTTGTTTCCAGTCTGGCCAGAGCCTGGCAAACATAACAGCCTCTTTAATGTTGGATAAATTTATTTCCCTTATACTTTTTTGTTTTTGGCTACTGGTGCCTGCAGGAAGCCCTTTGGTCCCCATCAACAGATCTGATGTTTTTAGAACCCCAGATCTTAGAAAATAAATTGTAAAAAATTATCCCAGAAATGAAGGAACAAAATTTTATTGAGTTGTTTAGGAATGAACAATCACATGGCAAAACCATGTCTAAATGAGGTATTTGCTCTATTTTCCCTCTGAGCAGTTCCCCATTCCTGCCCAGCTTCAAAATCCCAGCCAGGACTGAATCAATAAATCAACATCTTTGTCATAGAATTGTTTTGTGTTTCCCTGTGCTAGCATTCAGGAGAAGCTTTTTGGACCCCAAGACTTAGCAAACTCAAGGATTATTTCTATTCATATCTCCAAAATGTAATGTTCTTCTCCCTCTGGGGCCCCTAACTGCTACTGCCATGATTCTTTTTTCCCTCCTTTACTCACAACTACTGCTACTAAATCATGTGGCTTCTCCTAGTGAGGGTGATGCTTCAGTGCAGGGAGTTAAGATCTGACTGTGTCTACTTCATGGCATTATGATAAATACAATGCTTGGAAAAGCTTTTAATGCTCTATTGAACTGGTGACAAGAAGAAAATGTCAAAACTCTAAAAACAGACACAAGTTTAAATGTGGTCTCCAAGTCCATTAGCATTTTATTCATACTCTCCTTGGTCTGTGTATACAGAGGTGATCTCATGCTGTGTTCAGTGGTAGTTGTGAGTAGGGCAATGTGAAAACAATCAAACTGCTATAAGCAGGCTCCAAGGACAAAGGATCTCGTGAGAGGGGAGGAAAAACAAGTGGCATCTATGTCTCACTCTTCTTTTCCAGGATAAATGGTTTCCAGAGCTTCTCTGTTAAATTTATCAGCTAACCATCTCTGGCCATGGACCTGATGATTTTGTTGAATCAGTTTCTCCTAAATTCCCATATAGGTAATGTAGATATATATAGATATATACATATATATATATACATATACATACACACACACACACACATGTTGAAAGGAACTTTAGAAGCCATCTAGTTCAATTTCTTCATTTTTACAAATGAGGAAACCAAGACTCAGAGTTGCCATGCACTAACCATTACATTTTCTCCCTATTTGTCTCTAACTTCTTCATGCTTCAAGACCTAGCCCCAAATCTATAGTTAGGACTCCTTGTTGGCAACCCTATCTTGGATCTTCTGATACATCCAAACTGTCTTTCAGGACAGGGATCCAGCTTTAAGCTTTACTGTCTGTCCATATATTCTTATAATCTCTTCATGAAATCTTTAGTCATGGCTATCACAACTGCCATCCAACCACATTCTCTATCATTCCTAACATTTGCCTGTGAGTTACCATGTAAAACCAATCAATTGCTCCATTCATTTACTTCACACTCCTGTCAAACTAAGCTATTTACTGTCTTCTGTGTATGTATGTATACTTGAATATGCTTATGTATTAATAGAGAGAGAGAGAGAGACAGAGACAGAAAGAAATAATGGCATCCATACTCTGTGCATCTTTGCTCACATTAGGTTATACCTAGAATATTTTGATCTTTATAAGAATCTGTTGAAATTCTATTCATCTTCTATGATCTAATTCAGTTTTGTCCTTCATATGAAACTTTTCTTAATATTCTGGTGGGAATTATCTTTCCTTCATAGTATTGCATATACCTCTTTTTTATTCATTTATGCATCTATGTTGTATGTTGTAATGCAGTTGTTTTTGTATTTATCACATGCCATTACTAGAGTGTGATCTTCATGAGGACAGGGATTATTCCATACATAATCTTTGAATCTTCCGCAGTAACTGGTACAATGGAGGATTGATGTCATACAGCACAAACATGTTTGCTAGAGTAAACGAAATAATTCAACAGTAAGAAAAGAGTTATGTTTTAGCAACAGGCCTTCCTCCTTTACATCATTTTATTTTATTATTATTTTTTTTGAGGCTGGGGTTAAGTGACTTGCCCAGGTTCACACAGCTAGGAAGTGTTAAGTGTATGAGATTAGATTTGAACTCGGGGCCTCCTGAATTCAAGGCTGGTGCTGTATCCACTGCGCCACCTAGCTGCCCCCTCCTTTACATCATTTTAAAACTTCCTTCCTTAAAAACCTATATCCAATATCATAACAGCTGTGCTCTAAAATATTAGGCTTACAGACTTCCTTTCTATTTATTATCAGAGTACAGCTTCCTTGAACACATCCTCTAATCTTCAGGCAATCTATTCTTCTCAGCCCCCTTGTTAAGTTGTTATATCAATGACTAAAAGCTTACTATATTTATATCTTAAATTATCACCCAGAAATCCAAGACTCATTCTCTAGTAGTCTCTTAGCCAGGTATTCACTTCCCATATCCCATTCTACCCTAGTATTATTCTAATACTATTATTTTAATGCTTTTATTATCTGGTATTTTTGTATATGTAAGTGTTTTCTCGTCAACTAGAGCCTAATATTTTAGGATAAGGAACATGCTATGTTTTATATGTTGCAGCTTTGTTACATATGTTGTAAAATGCTATGTATGGAGTAAATGTTTAATAAATAATTATTGAATAAGATTGAATTAGGTTAAATTTATTGAAATCTAATGTATTCATGACTATAATTTTTCCTTATTGGATAGGTTCCCACCATGGACTGAGGCTTGATGTCTACATGGTACAAATTGGGGGGGGTCAAGAAAGAAGAAAAAAATATGGTCATGAGAACTTCTCATTGAAAGAGTGGCCAGAAATATCTCATTAATCATGTTGAGCAAAGGAAGGTTCTGCTACCAGATGTATGGGTTGCTAAGCAGTCAGTCAACAAGCATTTATCAAGGACCTACCATGTAGCAGGCACTGTTCTAAACAGCAAAGATATAAAGCAGAGAAGTTGGAAGCAAGGAATGGTCCGAAGTATGAGTCTCAAAGAATAATAGTAGTTCAAGAATAGATAAAGAAATGTGGAAAGCTCAGACATGGAAAGGACAAAGAGGGGAAGATGAAGAAGGTCTGTGTTTCATAAAACATTCAAAATCATTTGCATCACTTGGCATCTTGCAAGTATATTCATGAATCTCTTCTTGAGCTTAGGAGACCAGTTCTGGCTTCCAAATAATCTTCAGCTGGACAGCTCCTTACTTCTTCCAAGAGAAGTATCCATCTCCAACAAGTAGTAGACAGTATAAAACCACCAAATCAAATATTTTGCTTTAAAAAATACTTGGGGTGGAAGGGTGGCATTTGTTCATACATTTCAAGGCCAAGAAATATTTTCAGGAAGTATGCAATTGAATTTCTATAATCAAATTATAGTCAAGATTTCATTGTTTAAAGAATCCAACTTTTTGATAAATTAACTTAAAAACTGACCGATTCTTTCCATGAAATTCTTTTAGAAGGGCAGGAGATCATAGTGTCTTGGAACCAAAGGAAATATATTTTCTGGCTTACTATCTTTGGCTGCTTGGATATCAGTGATAATAAAAAATGGAATGTGAATGGTGGGAAAATAGAGCCTCAGATCTTAAAAAGCATTAAGAAAAAGGATTGCAAATGACAAGAATATATTAGATAACAGTAAGGAATCAAAGTCATGGAAATATAAATGTAAAAAAAGATGAAAACTTTTGTTCCATTAAGTTATCCTTAATTCATGACAATTACATTAACTCCTCTTAGTATGGCCTTCCCAAGACAAAATTATGAAAAATGCAGCTCATCTTTCTTGCCTTCTCTACCCATCTTAGATTTAGAGTTCTGTATGGGGTTAAGATGGTAAAATCTAACCATGCCAATTTAATATCTATGTGACTTTGGTCATTAAATTCCTTCATTGGAAAAATGAAGATAGCTAAAAATCCATTTAGCTCTAACTCCATGCTTCTATTTGTTCTCATGAGGTATTTTTTCAAAAGTTGTATAAAATACAGATTCCCCAAGATGCCACCAAATCAAACATCACTATTTAAAGATTTTCAGTGTATAAATCCTCACCAAAAATTTCAAGACTCTTGGGAACCAATATAAATACCTACATATAAATATAATTATTAATTTTGAAAACGAGATATCATTGACAAAAGGCAATATGAAATCCTTGCCTTTTTGTTACGATAAAGTTTTGTTGCATAATAAAAGCATATATATCTTCAGTCTATTTTGAGCTTGTCTACTTCAAGGTCAGTACCTTCTGTAATGGAATATTTCCAACAGAAGAGATATTTGTATTTCTGAATTGTACTTGCTTTCTTGTGGCACAAGAATATGAAGAGTTATGACTCTTTCCTTTGGCTTTCATGCTACACTGATCTGAGTAGAATTGACCAGCAACCTATACTGCCATATTTTTCTTTCTGATTCATAGTAGTAGTTGCCTCATACTTGCTAAGGTTCTAACCCAATCATGGGTATTATCAGAGAGCAACAATTTAAGCCATACCTTCACAACTGTCATTGGGGTCTCAGATTACACAAATATTCTGATGTCTATGGCCATGGCTGGCATTTCCTGAATTTTCTGTCACCCCATTACCCAACTCGATGAGACAGATTATAAATTGGTTGTTATCATTATCATCATTGTCTTGTTATTGCTATTGTTCTTTTTTCTCTTCATCCTCTTCCTCCTTTTCTTTTTTCATTTCTGTGTAATTGTCAGACATTATATTAGTAACAAGCAAATCCAGATGACAACCATCTATAGAATTTTTATTGACATATAATAGGGTTGTTTGTTTAAGTTCAAGTCACTCATGAAGAGGCTTTTAATTACACTCTTGTTTCTTACCTACTTGATGTGTTCCATGCAGAAGCAAAAGATTGGTTGAATTCTTTAAGAGTGGAACGAGCCTATTGTTAGCACTCTTATTTCTTGTTTCTTTTTTCTTTTGTCTCTTCTTTCTTTTCTTCCTCTACATTTCTATTGTGTCTTAAAGTTTGCAAAGAAATTTATAGATTATATTAGCTATTATTAGTTACCAGAGTAACATTTGTTGATAATGAACTAATATTCTTATTTCTTTTTCAGATATACTGAAACCATACCTACCCCCTATTGTACTTATGATGACTTTTTGAATCCAGGAGTAAGATTTAACACTTTTTCTTAGCTTATTTGATTTGGCCTAATTTTTCTACCTATTGAAATCTATTTTTGGATCCTGATCCTATCATCCAACATGTTAGCGTGTCATTTTTACTTTTCATCACCTATAAAAGTTTGTTATCCATGACTTTATCTAAGCTATCAATAAAAAATACAGCAATTCTTCTGATCTTCAAGATCTTCCAAATATTGCTGATATTCACATTGGTTCAAGAAGCACATCTACTAGTTCTTACCTATTCATCCTCATTCTCATTTTCTCTTTCTATTTCCCAAGTTATTTTGACAGGTTCCCAATGCTTCTTGTAACATAAATCTCTTACACAATGTATATGAAAGCAGCTTAGGTGTTGTTGAGACATTCTGAAAAGCTTTAGTCCCAATGCCTTCTAAAGTGTTATAAGATGCAATAAAGTATTATGAATGACTAAAACTTTGGTCTTAAATCATTAAATAAGAAAGGTAGGCAGAACCAAAGCCATCTGAGTAACTTTTTATAATTACTATCCAAAATGTTATATGTCCTCTCTTTTATTTAAAAATAAGAGTTCCATTTTGCTTCCCAGTTCACTTTCAGGCTTTGATTATAGTACACATAAAGTAACTATAATAGAAAGCAGAGACTGTATTCTTCAAAATCCTCTCATTTAAATATCTTTCTAACATTCTTAGTATTCAGTTTATACAAAGATTTATATGCTTATATGCAGGAACTCAGTTCCATATGTTCTTTTTTGCAAATCACTAAGTAGACATTTGTAAGTTGAATGCTTTAAAACTATCTAAGAACTTAAGAATAGCCTTTAATTTGGTCCCCTACATGTGTTTATAATGCTGTGACTTCAATGAAGATGGAAGAGAAAATAGAGGTAATTTTCTCATTTATAGAGGATTATTTACCCACACAACTTGAAGAGAATGCAAAACCCACATCACATTAGAACTTCTGTGACAAATATCTGGAAATACTTGGGTTAATATCATACAGGACATGCAGGAATGGATGGGTTGTGATTATGTATTGTTTGAGGAAATATTCCTATTAATAAAATCAGTTTCATTGTATTATTTTCCTAAAAAAAGGCATCCCTAGCACAGGATCTATTACATAGATACTCAGGCAATATTTATCAAATTGAATTGAATTGCATCTTCCTCCTCCAAAAAAAAATCACTATAACAGAGAACTAGGTCCCTTACTAAAGACCTGATGGTCACTTTATTTGGTAAAGCTTATAGGAACCATATTTAAATAACTCTTAGTATTATACTCAAGTGTTAGATAGTACATAAAATTACCAAATTATAATTGTTGTCATTCTTCTCCCCCTATCCCTCCTTTTTATCCCCCATCCTCCTTCTCCTTCCCTTGTTTCTTCTCCTTTTACTTATTCTCTTTTTTCATTTCCTCCTCATCCTCTCCCTTCTCTTCCTCCTTCTTCTCTTCCTCCTCCTCCTCTTTTTCCTTCTCTCTGTTTTTCTTCCTTTCTCTTTCAAAAATATGCAATGCTTCACAAATTTGCTTAAAGAGACTTAAAAGTACTTACTTATTAATGCCATTTTGAGAGATGTTTGTTTGACATTTTTCTCATTATAAATTTTCCAATAGCAAGTATAGATCTTAGTGAGCATATTGTTGCATTTCTGTATGATCAGAGTTGGCATCCAATTCCAAAAAATTGTCAGGCAAGCAAATGTTAATCTGCATATTACCTACTATTTGTGCCTTCAGCATATATACACTTTAAATTTATTTAGTACTTATAGGCAGGAAGATACTTTTATGTACATGATGTCACTTGATTCTTAGAAGAGTTCTTTGAATTTTGGATTACAAGGTTTATTATTTCCATTTGATTAATAAAAAAAAAACTGAGACTCTAAGATATGGGTTCTTTTTTTGGTGAGAAGGGAGGGGAGGTTTACCAAAGTACTGGTAACTTCTTTGTTCATTATAATCCTTTTTGATTGACCTTTTTGGGGATATGTACAATATTTTTAAATATATTTCCATATTAGTCATGCCACATAAGAAAAATAAGGTCAAAAGGAAAAAAATTGTGAGAAAGAAACAAACAAAAAGGTGAAAATATTATGCTTTGATCCACATTCAATCTCCATAGTTCTCTCTCTGAGAGAGGACCTGGGTTCTTAACCAATAATCTGTGAATGATTTTTTTAAAAAAATATTTTGGCATACTGTATTATGATATAATTAGTTTCCTCAGAAACTATGTATTTATTTTGTGCATTTAAGATAATTATTTTTAGAAGGATCCATAGGCTTCGCCAGACTACCAATGGGTCCATGACACAAAAAAGATAAAGATTAACCCTTTTCTAACAAATTAAATGCTATTTTTAAAAGCAGAGATTTTCAGACCCAAATTTTCTGAGTTCTATTGCAATGCTCTTTCCACTATTCTATGCTGCCTCTTCAATATAGGTAGAATAACATGGAGATAATAAGTAAGAATTTCTTTAAGGCAAAATCTGTCTCAATAGAATAGTCAGACCCTTCTGAAAATGTAAAGATTTGTAATTTCAGACTGGAATTGGAACTTTGAATATTATATGGTTTAAAATTGCAATTTCATCTTCAAGATAAGGAGGTCTAGGGGTGAGGTTGAAATGGGGTCTGACTAAATTAAATTATAATGAAATAACTGTAAATGAATCATTATTATAAATCAAATTTTCATTGATGTAGGTATGGCATTCAGTCCTAAGGAAAAAGCCCTTGCCAAAATTAAAGAAATCATTTGGGGTCTTAATTAGGTTGAAAGTGTATGAAAATCATTCAAGATGTCTAATAATCCAATTTTATAAAAGACTAAAGGGATATTCTTACAAAATAAGACATGCATGTAAGTATGACAAGTTCCTCTTCAGGATTTACACAGGCAAATTTAAGTTGCCACCTATTTGCATTGATAATAATAATTGGTCATTATATAATGCTTTAAAACTTGCAAAATGCTTTAGTTATGTTACCTTATTTGATATCACAACGACCCTCTAAGGAAAGTTCACTAAATATTATTACCCTCCTTTATAGATAAGATGACAGCTTGGTAATGCAGTAGTTAGAGCACTGAGCTTAAAAACAGGAAAATTCATTTTCATGAGTTTAAATCCAATCTCAAACACTAGCAACATGGCAAGTCATTTAACTTTGTTTGCCTCAGTTACTCACCTGTAAAATTAACTGAAGAAGGAAATGGCAAACCACTTTACTATCTTTGTCAAGAAAACCCCAAATGGTGGTCACAGAGAGTTTGACAGAACTGAAATTCAACTCACTGATTATTGGAAAAAGATTTCATATCAAAGAAATGATGAACAGTTTTTTCTCTTCTGCCATTCCATTACCATCAATGTGGATTAAAAGGGAGCCATGATTGAAAGATATTTTGCATTTTTATCTGGTTTTTGGGCAATAATAAAAATAATAACAATGATGATGATAACTGGAATTTACACAGCTTCTTAAAGATTGCAAAGCACTTTACAAATATTTCCTTT